>NW_025956988.1:0-56327 GCF_023159225.1 Perognathus longimembris pacificus
ACAAATCTATCAAGCAAATGGCCCCCATAAGCAGGCTGGAGTTGCAATCCTAGTATCAGACAAAATTGACTTCAAATTAAAAAAGGTAAGAAGAGACAAAGAAGGTTACTACATACTAGTAAAAGGATCTCTCCAACAGGAAGAAATAACCATCCTAAATATCTACACGCCAAATGCAGGAGCACCCAACTTCATCAAACAAACACTACTGGCTCTAAAAACATTCATAGACCCAAACACAATGATAGTGGGGGGACTTTAACACTCCACTATCACCTCTGGACAGATCAACACGCCAAAAACTGAACAAAGAAACCACAGAACTAAACAATTGCATAGACCAACTAGACTTAATCGACATCTACAGAATATTCCACCCAGCAAGGACATAATACACATTCTTTTCGGCAGCACACGGAACACTCTCCCAAAATAGATCACATCTTAGGGCACAAAGAAAATCTGTACAAATTCAGAAGTATCAAAATCATTCCCTGCATTCTTTCAGACCACAATGGAATAAAATTAGAGCTCAACTCATTCAGCCACCACAGAAAATCCCCACAATTCATGGAGACTAAAGAACACACTGCTGAACCATCAGTGGATCATTGAAGAAATTAAAACAGAAATTCAAATGTTTATGGACTTCAACCAAGTTGAGGGCACAAAGTACCAGCTCCTTTGGGACACAGCAAAGGCAGTACTCAGAGGAAAATTCATATCTCTGAGTACATACATCAACAAACTGAGAAACAGCAACTCAGTAATTTAAGGAAGCACCTTAATTTTCTGGAGAGAGAACAGCAAGCCAAACCCCAAGTCAATAGACGGAAGCAAATAATTAAAATCAAATCAGAATTAAATCAATTAGAGACGGAAAAAACCATCGAAAGAATCAACAAAACGAAGAGTTGGTTCTTTGAAAAAATCAACAAGATAGACAGGACCCCTGGCAAACCTGACCAAAGAACGAAGGCAGCACACTCAAATAAACAAGATAAGAGATGAAACAGGTAACATCACCACAGAAATAACCGAAATTCAGAAAATAATAAGGGACTATTTTGAAAACCTTTATGCCAACAAATTCGAGAACTTGGAAGAAATGGATGATTTCCTAGAAAAAATTGGTACCCCCAAACTCAACTATGAAGACTTAAACCTTCTAAACAGACCCATATCCAGTATTGAAATAGAAACAGCAATAAATGATCTCCCATCCAAGAAAAGCCCAGGTCCAGATGGATTCACCGCAGAATTCTACAAGGCCTTCAAAACAGAACTCACTCCAATATTTCTCAAACTCTTCAATGAAATTGAAAGAGAACGTTCACTGCCAGACTCATTTCATGAAGCCAGTATAACCCTCATCCCAAAACCAGGCAGAGACTCATCACGGAAAGAGGACTACAGACCAATCTCCCTGATGAACATAGATGCAAAAATTCTCAACAAAATTCTGGCCAATCGACTTCAACAGGTCATCAAAAAATCATACACCACGATCAAACTGGATTCATCCAGGGATGCAAAGCTGGTTTAATATACGCAAGTCAATTAATGTAATCCACCACATCAACCGGAGCAAGGTAAAGAACCACATGGTTTTATCGCTGGATGCGGAAAAAAGCGTTCGATAAAATCCAGCACCCCATTTATGCTAAAAGCCCTGGAAAAACTGGGATTCCAGGGAACATTCCTGAATATAATCAAGGCAGTTTATGACAAACCAACAGCAAGCATAACTCTAAATGGTGAAAAACTAAAGCCATTTCCTTTAAAATCAGGAACAAGGCAGGGATGTCCACTCTCTCCCCTGCTCTTCAACATAGTACTAGAATTCCTAGCCAGAGCAATTAGGCAAGAAGAGAATATAAAGGGGATCCAAATAGGAAAAGATGAAGTTAAACTTTCTCTCTTCGCAGATGACATGATCCTATACCTAAAGAATCCCATAGACTCTACCCCCAAGCTACTAGAGCTGATACAAAACTTTGGCAAAGTTGCAGGATATAAAATAAACCTTCAAAAATCAACGGCCTTTCTCTATGCTAACAACCGAAGACCGAGGCTGAAATCAGGAAAGCAACTCCTTTTGCAATAGCCCCCAAAAACATAAAATACCTAGGAATAACCTTAACCAAAGAAGTGAAAGACCTCTTTGAAGAGAACTTTAAAAGCTTGAAAAATGAAATTAAGTCAGAACTAAGAAAATGCAAAAACCTCCCATGCTCCTGGATTGGGAGGATTAATGTAATCAAAATGGCAATATTGCCAAAGGCTATCTAAAAATTCAATGCAATACCCATTAATATCCCAACACCATTCTTTAATGAAATAGAGGAAGCAATCCAGAAATTCATATGGAGCAATAAAAGACCTAGAATAGCAAAAACACTCTTAAGCAGAAAGAACAGTGCTGGAGGAATTACAATACCCAACTTCAAGCTGTATTATAAAGCTATAGTAATAAAAACAGCTTGGTATTGGCACCGGAACAGGCCTGAAGACCAATGGAACAGAATTGAAGACCCAGAATTAAACCCACAGAACTATGCCTACTTAAACTTTGATAAAGGAGCTAAAACAATAGTATGGAAGAAAGATAGCCTCTTTAACAAGTGGTGCTTGCAAAACTGGCTCAACACATGCAACAAACTAAAACTAGATCCTTATATATCACCCTGCACCAAAATCAATTCCAAATGGATTAAAGACCTTGAAATCAAAACAGGCACCCTGAAGACACTAAAGGAAGGAGTAGGAGAAACACTTGGGCTCCTTGGCACAGGACAGAACTTCCTTAACAAAGACCCTGAAAGGCTACAAATCAAAGAAAGGTTGGACAAATGGGACTGCATCAAACTCCAGAGCTTCTGCACGGCAAAGGACATAGCTCTCAAGATAAACAGAAAGCCCACAGACTGGGAGAAGATCTTTACCGGACATTCAACAGACAAAGGCCTCATCTCTAAAATATATGCAGAACTAAAAAAATTACCTTTTTCCAAAAGAAAACTGCAAAGAACCAATAGCCCCCTCAACAAGTGGGCTAAAGACTTACAAAGAAACTTCTCTGATGAGGAAATGAGAATGGCCAATAGACATATGAAAAAATGCTCTACATCACTGGCCATAAAGGAAATGCAAATTAAAACAACATTGAGATTCCATCTCACCCCAGCAAGAATGTCATATATCAAGAAAACTAATAATAACAATTGTTGGAGGGGATGTGGCCAAAAGGGAACCCTACTTCGTTGTTGGTGGGAATGTAAACTGGTTCAGCCACTCTGGCAAGCAGTATGGAGATTCCTCAGAAGGCTCAAAATAGAACTCCCCTATGACCCAGCAGCCCCACTGTTGGGTATCTATCCAAAAGCCCACAAACAAAATCACAGTAATGCCACCAGCACAACAATGTTCATCGCAGCACAATTTGTCATAGCGAGAAGCTGGAACCAACCCAGATGCCCCTCCATAGATGAATGGATCAGGAAAATGTGGTACATTTACACAATGGAATTTTATGCCTCTATCAGAAAGAATGACATTGTTCCATTTGTAAGGAAATGGAAGGACTTGGAAAAGGTTATACTAAGTGAAGTGAGCCAGACCCAAAGAAACATGGACTCTATGGCCTCCCTTATTGGGAATAATTAGTACAGGTTTAGGCAAGCCATAGCAGAGCATCACAAGGCCCAATAGCTATACCCTTAGAAACACATAAGATGATGCTAATTGAAATAAACTCCATGTTATGGAAACAAGTGATATATCACAGTTGTAACCACTTTCAAGGTCCTATGTGTATGTGTACTTTCTATTATAGACAATGTTTTGTATCACCTTCCTATGTTTGTACCTACACTATCTCTGTAATCTTATCTGAGTATATTGGAAACCGTGTTTACTGGTATTGGAAGTAGGAAATTCAAAGGGAATACCAACTTCGAGAGACACAGGGTAAAAAAAGAGAAATAACTACGAAAGCAATACTTGCAAAACTGTTTGGTGTAAGTGAACTGAACACCAGGGGGGAGGAGGGAAAGGGGGGGAGGGAGGGGGGCATGAGGGACAAGGCAACAAACAGTACAAGAAATGTATCCCATGCCCAACGTATGATATTGTAACCTCTCTGTACGTCAGTTTGATAATAAAAATTTGAGAAGAAAAAAAAAGAAAAGCAGTAGCTTAATAAATTAAGTACTTCCTGGTATGGTTACTGTACTGGTAACTCCCCAAAAGAATCTGGATTGTGGTGAGGGAATAGACAAAAATCTCATTTAGGACCTGCAGTTAGGAAGGGGGTAGGCAGCTGTATATAAGGGAGTATCCGTTCAGAGAATAAAAACAGCTGGAGCTTGTTAAGCTAATTACACAGGGGAAAGGATAATGTACTGGGAACTCCTCAGAAGAATCTGATGTGTTGTGAGGAGAGAGAGATAAAAGCTCATTTAGGAACGACATGAACATGCTGCGTAGGTAGCTGTTTATCAGTAAATATCTCCACTGAGATTTAAAAAAGCAGTAGCTTAATGAATTAAGTACTTCCTGGTATGCTTACTATACTGGTAACTCCCCAAAAAAATCTGGATTGTGGTGAGGGAACAGAGAAAAAAGCTCATTTAGGACCTGCACTTACGAAGGGGGTAGGCAGCTTTATATCAGGGAGTATCCCTTCTGAGAATAAAAACAGGTGGAGCTTGGTAAGGTAATTACACAGGGGAAAGGATAATGTACTGGGAACTCCTCAGAAGAATCAGATTTCTGGTGAGGGGTGAGAGATAAAAGCTCATTAAGGAACGACATGAACATGCTGCATACGTAGCTGTTTATCAGTAAATATCTCCACTGAGATTAAGAAAAGCAGTAGCTTAATAAATTAAGTACTTCCTGGTATGGTTACTTTACTGTTACGTCCCCAAAAGAATCTGGATTGTGGTGAGGGAACAGAGAAAAAAGCTCCTTTTAGACCTGCACCTATGAAGGGGGTAGGCAGCTGTATATCAGGGATTATCCCTTCTGAGAATAAAAACAGCTGGAGCTTGTTAAGGTAATTACACAGGGGAAAGGATAATGTACTGGGAACTCCTCAAAAGAATCTGATTTGTGTTGAGGGGAGAGAGATATAAGCTCATTTAGGAATGACATGAACATGCTGCGTCGATAGCCATTTATCAGTAAATATCTCCACTGAGATTAAGAACAGCAGTAGCTTAATAAACTAAGTACTTCTTGCTATGGTTACTGTACTGGTAACTCCTCAAAGAATCTGGATTGTGGTGAGGGAACAGAGAAAAAAGCTCATTTAGGACCTGCACTTACGATTGGGGTAGGCAGCTGTCTATCAGGGAGTAAACCTTCTGAGAATAAAAACAGCTGGAGCTTGTTAAGGTAATTACACAGGGGAAAGGATAATGTACTGGGAACTCCTCAGAAGAATCTGATTTGTGGTGAGGGGAGAGAGATAAAAGCTCATTTAGGAACGACATGAACATGCTGCGTAGGAAGCTGTTTATCAGTAAATATCTCCACTGAGATTAAGAAAAGCTGTAGCCTAATAAATTAAGTACTTCCTGGTATGGTTACTGTACTGGTAGCTCCCCAAAAGAATCTGGATTGTTTTGAGGGAACAGATAAAAGAGCTCATTTAGGACCTGCACTTACGAAGGGGTTAGGCAGCTGTATATCAGGAAGTATCACTTCTGAGAATTAAAACAGCTGGAGCTTGGTAAGGTAATTACACAGGGGAAAGGATAATGTACTGGGAACTCCTCTGAACAATCTGATTTGTGGTGAGGGGACAGAGATAAAAGCTCATTTAGGGACGACATGAACATGGTGCGTAGGTAGCTGCTTATCAGTAAATATATCCACTGAGATTAAGAAAAGCAGTAGCTTAATAAACTAAGTACTTCCTGGTATGGTTACTGTACAGGTAGCTCCCCAAAAGAATCTGGATTGTGGTGATGGAACAGAGATAAAGCTCATTTAGGCCCCTCACTTACGAATGGGGAAGGCAGCTGTATATCAGGGAGTATCCATTCTGAGAATAAAAACAGCTGGAGCTTGTTAAGGTAATTACACAGGGGAAATGATTTTGTACTGGAATCTCCTCAGAAGAATCTGATTTGTGTTGAGGAGAGAGAGATAAAATCTCATATATGAACGACATGAACATGCTGCGTAGGTAGCTCTTTATCAGTAAATATCTCCACTGAGGTAAAGAAAAGCAGTAGCTTAAAAAATTAAGTACTTCCTGGTATGGTTAATGTACTGGTAACTACCCAAAAGGATCTGGATTGTGATGAGGGAACAGAGAAAAATCTCATTTAGGACCTGCACTTACGAAGGGGGTAGGCAACTGTATATCAGGGAGTATCCCTTCTGAGAATAAAAACAGCTGGAGCTTTTTAAGGTAATTACACAGGGGAAATGATAATATACTGGGAACTCCTCAGAAGAATCTGATTTGTGCTGAGAGGAGCGAGGTAAAAGCTCATTTAGGGACGACATGAACATGCTGCATAGGTAGCTGTTTGTCAGTAAATATCTCCACTGAGATTAAGAAAAGCAGGAGCTTAATAAATTAAGGATAATGTACGGGGAACTCCGCAAAAGAATCTGATTTGTGGTGAGGGGAGAGAGATATAAGCTCATTTAAGAACGACATGAACATGCTGCGTAGGAATCTGTTTATCAGTAAATATCTCCACTGAGATTAAGAAAAGCTGAAGCCTAATAAATTAAGTACTTCCTGGTATGGTTACTGTACTGGTAACTCCCCAAAAGAATCTGGATTGTTTTGAGGGAACAGATAAAAGAGCTCATTTAGGACCTGCACTTACGAAGGGGTTAGGCAGCTGTATATCAGGAAGTATCACTTCTGAGAATTAAAACAGCTGGAGCTTGGTGAGGTAATTACACAGGGGAAAGGATAATGTACTGGGAACTCCTCTGAACAATCTGATTTGTGGTGAGGGGAGAGAGATAAAAGCTCATTTAGGGACGACATGAACATGGTGCGTAGGTAGCTGCTTATCAGTAAATATATCCACTGAGATTAAGAAAAGCAGTAGCTTAATAAATTAAGTACTTCCTTGTATGGTTACTGTACTGGTAGCTCCCCAAAAGAATCTGGATTGTGGTGATGGAACAGAGATAAAGCTCATTTAGGACCCGCACTTACGAATGGGGAAGGCAGCTGTTTATCAGGGAGTATCCATTCTGAAAATAAAAACAGCTGGAGCTTGTTAAGGTAATTACACAGGGGAAATGATTTTGTACTGGAATCTCCTCAGAAGAATCTGATTTGTGTTGAGGAGAGAGAGATAAAATCTCATATATGAACGACATGAACATGCTGCGTATGTAGCTCTTTATCAGTAAATATCTCCACTGAGGTAAAGAAAAGCAGTAGCTTAATAAATTAAGTACTTCCTGGTATGGTTATGTACTGGTAACTACCCAAAAGGATCTGGATTGTGATGAGGGAACAGAGAAAAATCTCATTTAGGACCTGCACTTACGAAGGGGGTAGGCAACTGTATATCAGGGAGTATCCCTTCTGAGAATAAAAACAGCTGGAGCTTTTTAAGATAATTACACAGGGGAAATGATAATATACTGGGAACTCCTCAGAAGAATCTGATTTGTGGTGAGGGGACAGAGATAAAAGCTCTTTTAGGAACAACATGAACATGCTGCGTAGGTAGCTGTTTATCAGTAAATATCTCCACTGAGATTAAGAAAAGAAGTAACTTAATAAATTAAGTACTTCCTGGTATGGTTACTGTACTGGTAACTCCCCAAAAGAATCTGGATTGTGGTGAGGGAACAGAGAAAAAAGCTCATTTATGACCTGTGCTTACGAAGGGGGTAGGCAGCTGTATATCAGGGAGTATCCTTTCTGAGAATAAAAACAGCTGGAGCGTGTTAAGGTAATTACACAGGGGAAAGGATAATGTACTGGGAACTCCTCAGAAGAATCTGATTTGTGGTGAGGGCAGAATGATAAAAGCTCATTTAGGAACGATATGTACATGCTGTGTAGGTAGCTGTTTATAAGTAAATATCTCCACTGAGATTAAGAAAAGCAGTAGCTTAATGAATTAACTACTTCCTGGTATGGTTACTTTACTGGTAACTCCCCAAAAGAATCTGGATTGTGGTGAGGGAACAGAGAATAAAGCTCATTTACCACCTGCACTTATGAAGGGGGTAGGCAGCTGTATATCAGGGAGTATCCCTTCTGAGAATAAAAACATCTGGGGCTTGTTAAGGTAATTACACAGGGGAAAGGATAATGTACAGGGAACTCCTGAAAAGAATCTGATTTGTGGTGAGGATAGAGAGATAAAAGGTCATTTAGGAACGACATTAACATGCTGCGTAGGTAGCTGTTTATCAGAAAATATCTCCACTGAGATTAAGAAAAGCAGTAGCTTAATAAATTAAGTACTTCCTGGTATGGTTACTGTACTGGTAACTTCGCAAAAGAATCTGGATTTAGGTGAGGGAAGAGAGAAGAAAGCTCATTTAGGACCTGCACTTACGAAAGTGGTAGGCAGCGTTACATCTAGGAGTATCCCTTCTGAGAATAAGAACAACTGGAACTTGATATGGTAATTACATCGAGGAAAGGATAATGTAGTAGGAACTCCTCAGAAGAATCTGAATTGTGGTGAGGGGAGAGAGATACTATCTCAGTTAGGAACGACATGAATATACTGGGTAGGTAGCTCTTTATCAGAATTATCCCAACTGAGAGTAAGAAAAGATGTAGCTTAGTAAATTATGTACTTCCTGGTATGGTTACTGTACTGGTAACTCCCCAAAAGAATCTGGATTTTGGTAAGGGAACAGAGAAAAAAGCTCATTTAGGACCTGCACTTACGAAGAGGGTAGGCAGCTGTATATCAGAGAGTATCCCTTCTGAGAATAAAAACAGCTGGAGCTTGTTAAGGTAATTACACAGGGGAAAGGATAATGTACTGGGAACTCTTCAGAAGAATCTGATTTGTGGTGAGGGGCGAGAGATAAAAGCTCATTTAGGAACGACATGAACATGCTGCGTAGGTAGCTGTTTATCAGTAAATATCTCCACTGAGATTAAGAAAAGCAGTAGCTTAGTAAATTAAGTACTTCCTGGTATGGATACTGTACTGGTAACTCCCCAAAAGAATTTGGAGTGTGGGGAGGGAAGAGAGAAAGAAGCTCATTTAGGACCTGCCCTTCCGAAGGGGTTAGGAAGCTGTATATCAGGGAGTATCCCTTCTGAGAATAAAAACAGCTGGAGCTTGTTAAGGTAATTATACAGGGGAAAGGATCATGTACTGAGAACTCTTCATAATAATCTGATTTGTGGTGAGGGGAGAGAGATAAAAGCTCATTTAGGAACGACATTAACATGCTGCGTAGGTAGCTGTTTATCAGTAAATATCTCCACTGAGATTAAGAAAAGCAGTAGCTTAATAAATTAATTACTTCCTGGTATAGTTACTGTACTGGCAACTCCCCAAAAGAATCTGGATTGTACTGAGGGAACAGAGAAAAAAGCTCATTTAGGACCTGCACTTACGAATGGGGAAGGCAGATGTATATCAGGGAGTATCCCTTCTGAGAATAAACACCGCCGGAGGTTGTTAAGGTAATTACACAGGGGAAAGGATGATGTACTGGGAACTCCTCAGAAGAATCTGATTTGTGGTGAGGGGGAGACATAAAAGCTCATTTAGGAACGACATGAACATGCTTCGTAGGTAGCTGTTTATCAGTAAATATCTCCACTGAGATTAAGAAAAGCAGTAGCTTAATAAATTAAGTAGTTCCTGGTATGGTTACTGTACTGGTAACTCCCCAAAAGAATCTGGATTGTGGTGAGGGAATAGAGAAAAAGCTCATTTAGGACCTGCACTTACGAAGAGGTTAGGCAGCTGTATATCAGGGAATATCCCTACTGAGAATAAAAACAGCTGGAGATTGTTAAGGTACTTACACAGGGGAAAGGATAATGTACTTGGAACTCCTCAGAAGAATCTGATTTGTGGTGAGGGGAGAGAGATAAAAGCTCATTTAATAATGACATGAACATGCTGCGTAGGTAGCTGTTTATCAGTAAATATCTCCACTGAGATTAAGAAAATCAGTAGCTTAGTATACTGGTATGGTTCCTGTACTGGTAACTGACCAAAAGAATCTGGATTGTGGTGAGGGAACAGAGAAAAAAGCTCATTTAGGACCTGCACTTACGAAGTGGGTAGGCAGGTGTATATCAGGGAGTATCCCTTCAGAGAAGAAAAATAGCTGGAACTTGTTAAGGTAATTACACAGGGGAAAGGATAATGTAATGGGAACTCCTCAGAAGAATCTGATTTGTGGTGAGGGGAGAGAGATAAAGCTCAATTAGGAACGACATGAACATGCTGCGTAGGTAGCTGTTTATCAGTAAATATCTCCACTGAGATTAAGAAAAGCAGTAGCTTAATAAATTAAGTACTTCCTGGTATGGTTACTCTACCGGTAACTCCCCAAAAGAATCTGGATTGTGGTGAGGGAATAGAGAAAAAAGCTCATGTAGGACCTGCACTTACGAAGGGGGTAGGCAGATGTATATCACGGAGTATCCCTTCAGAGAATAAAAACAGCTGGAGCTTGTTAAGGTAATTACTCAGGGGAAAGGACAATGTACTGGGAACTCCACAGAAGAATCTGATTGGGATGAGGGGAGAAAGATAAAAGCTCATTTTGTAACGACAGGAACATGCTGCGTAGGTAGCTGTTTATCAGTAAATATCTCCACTGAGATTAAGAAAAGCAGTAGCTTAATAAACTGGTATGGTTACTGTACTGGTAACTCCCCAAAAGAAACTGGATTGTGATGAGGGAACAGAGAATAAAGCTCATTTAGGACCTGCACTTACGAAGAGGGTAGGCAGATGTATATCAGGGAGTATCCCTTCTGAGAATAAAAACAGCTGGAGCTTGTTAAGGTAATTACACCGGGGAAAGGATAATCTACTGGGAACTCCTTAGAAGAATCTAGTTTGTGGTGAGGGGAGAGAGATAAAAGCTCATTTAGGAACGACATGAACATGCTTCGTAGGTAGCTGTTTATCAGTAAATATCTCCACTGAGATTAAGAAAAGCAGTAGCTTAATAAATTAAGTAGTTCCTGGTATGGTTACTGTACTGGTAACTCCCCAAAAGAATCTGGATTGTGGTGAGGGAATAGAGAAAAAGCTCATTTAGGACCTGCACTTACGAAGAGGGTAGGCAGCTGTATATCAGGGAATATCCCTACTGAGAATAAAAACAGCTGGAGATTGTTAAGGTACTTACACAGGTGAAAGGATAATGTACTTGGAACTCCTCAGAAGAATCTGAATTGTGGTCAGGGGAGAGAGATAAAAGCTCATTTAAGAACGACATGAACATGCTGCGTAGGTAGCTGTTTATCAGTAAATATCTCCACTGAGATTAAGAAAATCAGTAACTCAGTAAACTGGTATGATTACTGTACTGGTAACTGCCCAAAAGAATCTGGATTGTGGTGAGGGAACAGAGAAAAACGCTCATTTAAGACCCGCGCTTACGAAGGTGGCAGGCAGCTGTATATCAGGGAGTTTCCCTTCTGAGATGAATAACAGCTGGAGCTTGTTAAGGTAATTACACAGGGGAAAGGATAATGTACTGGGAACTCCTCAAAAGAATCTGATTTGTGGTGAGGGGAGAGAGATAAAAGCTCATTTAAGAACGACATGAACATGCTGCGTAGGTACCTGTTTTATCAGTAAATATCACCACTGAGATTAAGAAAAGCAGTAGCTTAATAAATTAAGTAATTCCTGGTATGGTTACTGTACTGGTAACTCCCCAGAAGAATCTGGATTGTGGTGAGGGAATAGAGAAAATGGTCATTTAGGACCTGCACTTACGAAGTGAGTAGGCAGCTGTATATCAGGGAGTATCCCTTCTGAGAATAAAAACAGCCCGAGCTTGTTAAGGTAATTACACAGGGGAAATGATACAGTACGGGGAACTCCTCAGAAGAATCTGATTTGTGGTGAGGGGAGAGAGATAAAAGCTCATTTAGGAACGACATGAACATGCTGCGTAAGTAGCTGTTTATCAGTAAATATCTCCACTGAGATTAAGAAAAGTAGTAGCTTAATAAATTAAGTACTTCCTTGTATGGTTACTGTACTGGTAGCTCCCCAAAAGAATCTGGATTGTGGTGATGGAACAGAGATAAAGCTCATTTAGGACCCGCACTTACGAATGGGGAAGGCAGCTGTTTATCAGGGAGTATCCATTCTGAAAATAAAAACAGCTGGAGCTTGTTAAGGTAATTACACAGGGGAAATGATTTTGTACTGGAATCTCCTCAGAAGAATCTGATTTGTGTTGAGGAGAGAGAGATAAAATCTCATATATGAACGACATGAACATGCTGCGTATGTAGCTCTTTATCAGTAAATATCTCCACTGAGGTAAAGAAAAGCAGTAGCTTAATAAATTAAGTACTTCCTGGTATGGTTATGTACTGGTAACTACCCAAAAGGATCTGGATTGTGATGAGGGAACAGAGAAAAATCTCATTTAGGACCTGCACTTACGAAGGGGGTAGGCAACTGTATATCAGGGAGTATCCCTTCTGAGAATAAAAACAGCTGGAGCTTTTTAAGGTAATTACACAGGGGAAATGATAATATACTGGGAACTCCTCAGAAGAATCTGATTTGTGGTGAGGGGACAGAGATAAAAGCTCTTTTAGGAACAACATGAACATGCTGCGTAGGTAGCTGTTTATCAGTAAATATCTCCACTGAGATTAAGAAAAGAAGTAACTTAATAAATTAAGTACTTCCTGGTATGGTTACTGTACTGGTAACTCCCTAAAAGAATCTGGATTGTGGTGAGGGAACAGAGAAAAAAGCTCATTTATGACCTGTGCTTACGAAGGGGGTGGGCAGCTGTATATCAGGGAGTATCCTTTCTGAGAATAAAAACAGCTGGAGCGTGTTAAGGTAATTACACAGGGGAAAGGATAATGTACTGGGAACTCCTCAGAAGAATCTGATTTGTGGTGAGGGCAGAATGATAAAAGCTCATTTAGGAACGATATGTACATGCTGTGTAGGTAGCTGTTTATAAGTAAATATCTCCACTGAGATTAAGAAAAGCAGTAGCTTAATGAATTAACTACTTCCTGGTATGGTTACATTACTGGTAACTCCCCAAAAGAATCTGGATTGTGGTGAGGGAACAGAGAATAAAGCTCATTTACCACCTGCACTTATGAAGGGGGTAGGCAGCTGTATATCAGGGAGTATCCCTTCTGAGAATAAAAACATCTGGGGCTTGTTAAGGTAATTACACAGGGGAAAGGATAATGTACAGGGAACTCCTGAAAAGAATCTGATTTGTGTTGAGGATAGAGAGATAAAAGGTCATTTAGGAACGACATTAACATGCTGCGTAGGTAGCTGTTTATCAGAAAATATCTCCACTGAGATTAAGAAAAGCAGTAGCTTAATAAATTAAGTACTTCCTGGTATGGTTACTGTACTGGTAACTTCGCAAAAGAATCTGGATTTAGGTGAGGGAAGAGAGAAGAAAGCTCATTTAGGACCTGCACTTACGAAAGTGGTAGGCAGCGTTACATCTAGGAGTATCCCTTCTGAGAATAAGAACAACTGGAACTTGATATGGTAATTACATCGAGGAAGGGATAATGTAGTAGGAACTACTCAGAAGAATCTGAATTGTGGTGAGGGGAGAGAGATACTATCTCAGTTAGGAACGACATGAATATACTGGGTAGGTAGCTCTTTATCAGAATTATCCCAACTGAGAGTAAGAAAAGATGTAGCTTAGTAAATTATGTACTTCCTGGTATGGTTACTGTACTGGTAACTCCCCAAAAGAATCTGGATTTTGGTAAGGGAACAGAGAAAAAAGCTCATTTAGGACCTGCACTTACGAAGAGGGTAGGCAGCTGTATATCAGGGAGTATCCCTTCTGAGAATAAAAACAGCTGGAGCTTGTTAAGGTAATTACACAGGGGAAAGGATAATGTACTGGGAACTCTTCAGAAGAATCTGATTTGTGGTGAGGGGCGAGAGATAAAAGCTCATTTAGGAACGACATGAACATGCTGCGTAGGTAGCTGTTTATCAGTAAATATCTCCACTGAGATTAAGAAAACCAGTAGCTTAATAAATTAAGTAGTTCCTGGTATGGTTACTGTACTGGTAACTCCCCAAAAGAATCTGGATTGTGGTGAGGGAATAGAGAAAAAGCTCATTTAGGACCTGCACTTACGAAGAGGGTAGGCAGCTGTATATCAGGGAATATCTCTACTGAGAATAAAAACAGCTGGAGATTGTTAAGGTACTTACACAGGTGAAAGGATAATGTACTTGGAACTCCTCAGAAGAATCTGAATTGTGGTCAGGGGAGAGAGATAAAAGCTCATTTAAGAACGACATGAACATGCTGCGTAGGTAGCTGTTTATCAGTAAATATCTCCACTGAGATTAAGAAAATCAGTAACTCAGTAAACTGGTATGATTACTGTACTGGTAACTGCCCAAAAGAATCTGGATTGTGGTGAGGGAACAGAGAAAAACGCTCATTTAAGACCCGCGCTTACGAAGGTGGCAGGCAGCTGTATATCAGGGAGTTTCCCTTCTGAGATGAATAACAGCTGGTGCTTGTTAAGGTAATTACACAGGGGAAAGTATAATGTACTGGGAACTCCTCAAAAGAATCTGATTTGTGGTGAGGGGAGAGAGATAAAAGCTCATTTAAGAACGACATGAACATGCTGCGTAGGTACCTGTTTTATCAGTAAATATCACCACTGAGATTAAGAAAAGCAGTAGCTTAATAAATTAAGTAATTCCTGGTATGGTTACTGTACTGGTAACTCCCCAGAAGAATCTGGATTGTGGTGAGGGAATAGAGAAAATGGTCATTTAGGACCTGCACTTACGAAGTGAGTAGGCAGCTGTATATCAGGGAGTATCCCTTCTGAGAATAAAAACAGCCCGAGCTTGTTAAGGTAATTACACAGGGGAAATGATACAGTACGGGGAACTCCTCAGAAGAATCTGATTTGTGGTGAGGGGAGAGAGATAAAAGCTCATTTAGGAACGACATGAACATGCTGCGTAAGTAGCTGTTTATCAGTAAATATCTCCACTGAGATTAAGAAAAGTAGTAGCTTAATAAATTAAGTACTTCCTGGTATGGTTACTGTACTGGTAACTCCCCAAAAGAATCTGGATTTTGGTGAGGGAACAGAGAAAAAATCTCATTTGGTACCTGCACTTACGAAGGGGGTAGGCAGCTGTATATCAGGGAGTATCCCTTCTGATAATAAAAAGAGCTGGAGCTTCTTAAGGTAATTACACAGCGGAAAGGATCATGTACTGGGATATCCTCAGAAGAATCTGATTTCTGGTGAGGGGAGAGAGATAAAAGCTCATTTAGGAACGACATGAACATTCTGTGTAGGTAGCTGTTTATCAGTAAATATCTCCACTGTGATTAAGAAAAGCAGTAGCGAGGATTTTGGCGGAAGACGGTGGAGGAGCGGCTGAGCCCTGCAGGGCTCCCTCCAATATCGAAGTTTTCTCACCTCATAGAAACTGTTTCTCTGAGAAAGAAATCCAAAGTAAGTTCTAACAGTACAGGGATTCTGAACAGGAAGGAAAAATCGACTTTGCTGGTCTGGAAACACAGTTTTGAGCTCCGGGCGGCGTCCCACTGCAGCGCCAGCGCCGGCTCAGGCACAGTGCCTGGCACAGCCCCCCGCACTCCGCGCTGCTAAAGCGAGAAATACTCCAGACGGCAGCCGAGCACGGAGGACCTGACATCGCAGAGACAGCGTGAGTACCCCGCAAAAAAAAAAATTATTGTCGCTTGTGCCTACAGTCCAGCTTCTGGAAGGCATCCCTGTCCCCACCGCCAGAGCAAAGCGCCATCTTTGCCACTGGCATAGGGTCAGACCAGACTGGAACTGAAGCGGGCCTGGGGAAAGTGAGGTCAAAAAAGCCATCTTTGAAAAGGGCAGGAGGGGCGGAATCAGTGAGAACCAGCTCCGCCCAGAAGAACGCCCCCTGCCCTGGCGGGAGGCGAGTCCGGGGATTATCCAGAGATGCCCCGCCCTGCCCGCCGGAACTTCTAAACTTAAAGCAAAAGCTGCGAGCAGCTACCAGGGGCACGGAAACAACAGAAGGAGGAACAAAGAGTTCCGGGGACAGCTAAACGGTCCTGTCACAGAGGAAACTAATTCCCAGCCCAAAACGGAGCTGCATTCCATAGCTACCTATGCCAAAGAGGCCGCCTCCCTCAGGCAAGCAACTCTTAGTGGAGCAAAACAGGCCAGACGCGCCACGCTCTGCTGAGTTCACAGTCTAGTCAAGTCCAGGCATCAATGGCAGCGGCCCCACAGCAGACAGAGGAGCCACAGTTCCTGTGACTGCCTACGTCCCCATCGACAGAGGATGCCCAAGGCCTGCCTGCAAGCTGTGCGAACCTCAGAGACCCACGATTGCACCAACAGGGGAGAAGGTCAGAACAGATCCACCCCTTGCCAACTGAAATCAAGTCAAACCAGCCAATCAGGAAAATAGACTGCAGTCCACTGCAGGGAAACCTGAGACTGGTTTCTTTTTCTTTTCAAACATTTTTTTTAAACTTTTCTTTAAAATTTTCTTTTTAATTTTTTCACACCTGAAACATCATTGGCTGTTTTTTTGTTTGTTTGTTTGTTTGTTTTCCATTTTTACTGGTTTGTTTTATCAAGTTTTTTTTGTGTGTTTGTTTATTTGCTTGGGTGTCCCTTTTCTGTTATTTTCCTTTTTATTTACTTATGCTTCCTTGAAATAATTTTTCAGTTTTGTGTATCTGTCTTCCAGTATTTTTACTTCATTTCTCTCGTTGCGTCCTCTTCCTTTAAAAATTACTTTCCTATAACTAACTCCTACACCCTTTTCTGCTAACTCTCCAGTGTCTGTCATTTTATCAATGTGCTTTCTACTGATTCTACTCTTCTCCACATTTCCACGTCACTGAAACTAAACCAAAATCACCACCACCCCCCCAATACACTTTACTCTATTCTCTTTACTACCTCCAACTTACCCTCCTGACTTACTGCCTGGACCTCCAGGCTCCATTGACTCCTGGTTATTGGATAGAGGATATCCCAGCTTAATACGAGTGAATCAAAGGGGTTCATAGAGAAAGCCAGTCCTAAAAGAACTTAATATAAAAACAAGAATTGTGTATAAGGTTGTAACAGTAAATAAGTAACTACTGAATACAGGGCCCAGGATCAGATGTTATATTGAAATTGTATTCTTTAGGAACACCAAATCTAACTTTATAGACAGGTATACAAATTATCTGTATATAATTGTGAAATTGTAAGATTTACACAACAGTGCTTGGTAAGGGCTGCTTTGGGTCTTAAACAGTGCTCACAGGTGCTGGTAGACTGGCATTCCCAATCCAAATGGGCAGAAGAAACACAAGAAAGATGGCAAATAATGAAGTCTTATCCCCCACCCAAAACAAGCAGGAAGCAGAGCAGTCAATCAAAAACATAGAAGAAAACCCCCAAAATGCTCTACAACGTTTACTGATAAACATGATAAATGAAAAGTTTGAATCTCTTCAGTCAATTATGTTAGAGCGTGAGGAGGCAAAGCAAAAATTAATGGAGAATTTCATGGCATCCACAAATAGAAAGATAAGTGAGCTTCAAGAGTCAAATGAAAAGATAGCTACCCAACTTAAAGATTTGAGAGACAACACTCAAAACCAAAGTAATGAAGTTAATGAAGTAAAGAAGTCCATACAGGACCTAAGAAATGACATGGAAATCATCAGGAAAGACCAGTCAGAAGGAAAAGAGATTCGAAATCAAGTAGCTAGCCTACAGTCCCGACTAACTGAAGCAGAGGATCGAATCTCAGGAGCTGAAGATTCCTTAGATTCTATGGAGAAAGATCAAAAATCAATACAAATCCAGTCCAAGCAACAAAACAGATCGCTACAGGAGATTCAAGACACAATCAGGAAGCCCAATTTAAGGATAATAGGTATTGAGGGAAAACTTGGAGAAAGAGGTTAATGGGATAGGCAACCTATTTAACAGAATATTAGCTGAGAACTTCCCAAACATCCAGAAGGAAAGGCCTATACAGATACAAGAAGCATTTAGAACCCCAAATCGACCAGACCAGAATAGGACTTCCCACCGACACATTGTGATCAAAACAGCTTCAGCAGAGTGCAAGGAAAAAATACTCAAAGCTGTTAGGGCAAAGAAAACTATCACATATAAAGGAAAAGCAATCAGAATTACCCCAGACTTCTCAGCAGAGACCATGAAAGCAAGGAGAGCCTGGAATGAAGTATAGCAAACTCTAAATAAAAACAACTACCAACCAAGAATTCTGTACCCCGCCAAACTCTCCTTCATATCCGAAGGTCAAATAAAAGTCTTCCACAATAAGGAAAAACTGAAACAATATATCTCCAAAAAACCAGCTTTACACAAAATCCTTAAAGATGTACTATACAGGGAAAATAATCAAGATCCCAACACAGACAGAGAAATGAACCCTAAATAGTAAACACTAGATCAAGAAATGGGAAGACACAGCTTTAAACAAGACAGTGAAAATGAAAGGAACAAACGATCACCTCTCAATCCTAACTGTCAACATTAATGGACTTAATTCTCCAATCAAACGACATAGGCTCATAACTTGGATCACAAATCAAGATCCATCTTTCTGCTGCCTCCAAGAGACACATCTATCCAGCAAAAGTAAACATCTTCTAAAAGTGAAAGGCTGGAAACAAATCTATCAAGCAAATGGCCCCCATAAGCAGGCTGGAGTTGCAATCCTAGTATCAGACAAAATTGACTTCAAATTAAAAAAGGTAAGAAGAGACAAAGAAGGTTACTACATACTAGTAAAAGGATCTCTCCAACAGGAAGAAATAACCATCCTAAATATCTACACGCCAAATGCAGGAGCACCCAACTTCATCAAACAAACACTACTGGCTCTAAAAACATTCATAGACCCAAACACAATGATAGTGGGGGACTTTAACACTCCACTATCACCTCTGGACAGATCAACACGCCAAAAACTGAACAAAGAAACCACAGAACTAAACAATTGCATAGACCAACTAGACTTAATCGACATCTACAGAATATTCCACCCAGCAAGGACATAATACACATTCTTTTCGGCAGCACACGGAACACTCTCCAAAATAGATCACATCTTAGGGCACAAAGAAAATCTGTACAAATTCAGAAGTATCAAAATCATTCCCTGCATTCTTTCAGACCACAATGGAATAAAATTAGAGCTCAACTCATTCAGCCACCACAGAAAATCCCACAATTCATGGAGACTAAAGAACACACTGCTGAACCATCAGTGGATCATTGAAGAAATTAAAACAGAAATTCAAATGTTTATGGACTTCAACCAAGTTGAGGGCACAAAGTACCAGCTCCTTTGGGACACAGCAAAGGCAGTACTCAGAGGAAAATTCATATCTCTGAGTACATACATCAACAAACTGGAGAAACAGCAACTCAGTAATTTAAGGAAGCACCTTAATTTTCTGGAGAGAGAACAGCAAGCCAAACCCCAAGTCAATAGACGGAAGCAAATAATTAAAATCAAATCAGAATTAAATCAATGAGAGACGGAAAAACCATCGAAAGAATCAACAAAACGAAGAGTTGGTTCTTTGAAAAAATCAACAAGATAGACAGACCCCTGGCAAACCTGACCAAAGAACGAAGGCAGCACACTCAAATAAACAAGATAAGAGATGAAACAGGTAACATCACCACAGAAATAACCGAAATTCAGAAAATAATAAGGGACTATTTTGAAAACCTTTATGCCAACAAATTCGAGAACTTGGAAGAAATGGATGATTTCCTAGAAAAAATTGGTACCCCCAAACTCAACTATGAAGACTTAAACCTTCTAAACAGACCCATATCCAGTATTGAAATAGAAACAGCAATAAATGATCTCCCATCCAAGAAAAGCCCAGGTCCAGATGGATTCACCGCAGAATTCTACAAGGCCTTCAAAACAGAACTCACTCCAATATTTCTCAAACTCTTCAATGACATTGAAAGAGAACGTTCACTGCCAGACTCATTTCATGAAGCCAGTATAACCCTCATCCCAAAACCAGGCAGAGACTCATCACGGAAAGAGGACTACAGACCAATCTCCCTGATGAACATAGATGCAAAAATTCTCAACAAAATTCTGGCCAATCGACTTCAACAGGTCATCAAAAAAATCATACACCACGATCAAACTGGATTCATCCCAGGGATGCAAAGCTGGTTTAATATACGCAAGTCAATTAATGTAATCCACCACATCAACCGGAGCAAGGTAAAGAACCACATGGTTTTATCGCTGGATGCGGAAAAAGCGTTCGATAAAATCCAGCACCCATTTATGCTAAAAGCCCTGGAAAAACTGGGATTCCAGGGAACATTCCTGAATATAATCAAGGCAGTTTATGACAAACCAACAGCAAGCATAACTCTAAATGGTGAAAAACTAAAGCCATTTCCTTTAAAATCAGGAACAAGGCAGGGATGTCCACTCTCTCCCCTGCTCTTCAACATAGTACTAGAATTCCTAGCCAGAGCAATTAGGCAAGAAGAGAATATAAAGGGGATCCAAATAGGAAAAGATGAAGTTAAACTTTCTCTCTTCGCAGATGACATGATCCTATACCTAAAGAATCCCATAGACTCTACCCCCAAGCTACTAGAGCTGATACAAAACTTTGGCAAAGTTGCAGGATATAAAATAAACCTTCAAAAATCAACGGCCTTTCTCTATGCTAACAACCCGAAGACCGAGGCTGAAATCAGGAAAGCAACTCCTTTTGCAATAGCCCCCAAAAACATAAAATACCTAGGAATAACCTTAACCAAAGAAGTGAAAGACCTCTTTGAAGAGAACTTTAAAAGCTTGAAAAATGAAATTAAGTCAGAACTAAGAAAATGGAAAAACCTCCCATGCTCCTGGATTGGGAGGATTAATGTAATCAAAATGGCAATATTGCCAAAGGCTATCTAAAAATTCAATGCAATACCCATTAATATCCCAACACCATTCTTTAATGAAATAGAGGAAGCAATCCAGAAATTCATATGGAGCAATAAAAGACCTAGAATAGCAAAAACACTCTTAAGCAGAAAGAACAGTGCTGGAGGAATTACAATACCCAACTTCAAGCTGTATTATAAAGCTATAGTAATAAAAACAGCTTGGTATTGGCACCGGAACAGGCCTGAAGACCAATGGAACAGAATTGAAGACCCAGAATTAAACCCACAGAACTATGCCTACTTAAACTTTGATAAAGGAGCTAAAACAATAGTATGGAAGAAAGATAGCCTCTTTAACAAGTGGTGCTTGCAAAACTGGCTCAACACATGCAACAAACTAAAACTAGATCCTTATATATCACCCTGCACCAAAATCAATTCCAAATGGATTAAAGACCTTGAAATCAAAACAGGCACCCTGAAGACACTAAAGGAAGGAGTAGGAGAAACACTTGGGCTCCTTGGCACAGGACAGAACTTCCTTAACAAAGACCCTGAAAGGCTACAAATCAAAGAAAGGTTGGACAAATGGGACTGCATCAAACTCCAGAGCTTCTGCACGGCAAAGGACATAGCTCTCAAGATAAACAGAAAGCCCACAGACTGGGAGAAGATCTTTACCGGACATTCAACAGACAAAGGCCTCATCTCTAAAATATATGCAGAACTAAAAAAATTACCTTCTTCCAAAAGAAAACTGCAAAGAACCAATAGCCCCCTCATAAAGTGGGCTAAAGACTTACAAAGAAACTTCTCTGATGAGGAAATGAGAATGGCCAATAGACATATGAAAAAATGCTCTACATCACTGGCCATAAAGGAAATGCAAATTAAAACAACATTGAGATTCCATCTCACCCCAGCAAGAATGTCATATATCAAGAAAACTAATAATAACAATTGTTGGAGGGGATGTGGCCAAAAGGGAACCCTACTTCGTTGTTGGTGGGAATGTAAACTGGTTCAGCCACTCTGGCAAGCAGTATGGAGATTCCTCAGAAGGCTCAATATAGAACTCCCCTATGACCCAGCAGCCCCACTGTTGGGTATCTATCCAAAAGCCCACAAACAAAATCACAGTAATGCCACCAGCACAACAATGTTCATCGCAGCACAATTTGTCATAGCGAGAAGCTGGAACCAACCCAGATGCCCCTCCATAGATGAATGGATCAGGAAAATGTGGTACATTTACACAATGGAATTTTATGCCTCTATCAGAAAGAATGACATTGTTCCATTTGTAAGGAAATGGAAGGACTTGGAAAAGGTTATACTAAGTGAAGTGAGCCAGACCCAAAGAAACATGGACTCTATGGCCTCCCTTATTGGGAATAATTAGTACAGGTTTAGGCAAGCCATAGCAGAGCATCACAAGGCCCAATAGCTATACCCTTAGAAACACATAAGATGATGCTAATTGAAATGAACTCCATGTTATGGAAACAAGTGATATATCACAGTTGTAACCACTTTCAAGGTCCTATGTGTATGTGTACTTTCTATTATAGACAATGTTTTGTATCACCTTCCTATGTTTGTACCTACACTATCTCTGTAATCTTATCTGAGTATATTGGAAACCGTGTTTACTGGTATTGGAAGTAGGAAATTCAAAGGGAATACCAACTTCGAGAGACACAGGGTAAAAAAAGTGAAATAACTACGAAAGCAATACTTGCAAAACTGTTTGGTGTAAGTGAACTGAACACCAGGGGGGAGGAGGGAAAGGGGGGAGGGAGGGGGGCATGAGGGACAAGGCAACAAACAGTACAAGAAATGTATCCCATGCCCAACGTATGATATTGTAACCTCTCTGTACGTCAGTTTGATAATAAAAATTTGAGAAGAAAAAAAAAGAAAAGCAGTAGCTTAATAAATTAAGTACTTCCTGGTATGGTTACTGTACTGGTAACTCCCCAAAAGAATCTGGATTGTGGTGAGGGAACAGAGAAAAAAGCTCATTTAGGACCTGCAGTTAGGAAGGGGGTAGGCAGCTGTATATAAGGGAGTATCCCTTCAGAGAATAAAAACAGCTGGAGCTTGTTAAGCTAATTACACAGGGGAAAGGATAATGTACTGGGAACTCCTCAGAAGAATCTGATGTGTCGTGAGGAGAGAGAGATAAAAGCTCATTTAGGAACGACATGAACATGCTGCGTAGGTAGCTGTTTATCAGTAAATATCTCCACTGAGATTTAAAAAAGCAGTAGCTTAATGAATTAAGTACTTCCTGGTATGCTTACTATACTGGTAACTCCCCAAAAAAATCTGGATTGTGGTGAGGGAACAGAGAAAAAAGCTCATTTAGGACCTGCACTTACGAAGGGGGTAGGCAGCTTTATATCAGGGAGTATCCCTTCTGAGAATAAAAACCGCTGGAGCTTGTTAAGGTAATTACACAGGGGAAAGGATAATGTACTGGGAACTCCTCAGAAGAATCTGATTTGTGTTGAGGGGAGAGAGATAAAAGCTCATTAAGGAACGACATGAACATGCTGCATACGTAGCTGTTTATCAGTAAATATCTCCACTGAGATTAAGAAAAGCAGTAGCTTAATAAATTAAGTACTTCCTGGTATGGTTACTTTACTGTTACGTCCCCAAAAGAATCTGGATTGTGGTGAGGGAACAGAGAAAAAAGCTCATTTAGGACCTGCACCTACGAAGGGGGTAGGCAGCTGTATATCAGGGAGTATCCCTTCTGAGAATAAAAACAGCTGGAGCTTGTTAAGGTAATTACACAGGGGAAAGGATAATGTACGGGGAACTCCGCAAAAGAATCTGATTTGTGGTGAGGGGAGAGAGATATAAGCTCATTTAAGAACGACATGAACATGCTGCGTAGGAAGCTGTTTATCAGTAAATATCTCCACTGAGATTAAGAAAAGCTGAAGCCTAATAAATTAAGTACTTCCTGGTATGGTTACTGTACTGGTAACTCCCCAAAAGAATCTGGATTGTTTTGAGGGAACAGATAAAAGAGCTCATTTAGGACCTGCACTTACGAAGGGGTTAGGCAGCTGTATATCAGGAAGTATCACTTCTGAGAATTAAAACAGCTGGAGCTTGGTAAGGTAATTACACAGGGGAAAGGATAATGTACTGGGAACTCCTCTGAACAATCTGATTTGTGGTGAGGAGAGAGAGATAAAATCTCATATATGAACGACATGAACATGCTGCGTAGGTAGCTCTTTATCAGTAAATATCTCCACTGAGGTAAAGAAAAGCAGTAGCTTAATAAATTAAGTACTTCCTGGTATGGTTAATGTACTGGTAACTGCCCAAAAGGTTCTGCATTGTGATGAGGGAACAGAGAAAAATCTCATTTAGGACCTGCACTTACGAAGGGGGTAGGCAACTGTATATCAGGGAGTATCCCTTCTGAGAATAAAAACAGCTGGAGCTTTTTAAGGTAATTACACAGGGGAAATGATAATATACTGGGAACTCCTCAGAAGAATCTGATTTGTGGTGAGGGGACAGAGATAAAAGCTCTTTTAAGAACAACATGAACATGCTGCGTAGGTAGCTGTTTATCAGTAAATATCTCCACTGAGATTAAGAAAAGAAGTAACTTAATAAATTAAGTACTTCCTGGTATGGTTACTGTACTGGTAACTCCCCAAAAGAATCTAGATTGTGGTGAGGGAACAGAGAAAAAAGCTCATTTATGACCTGTGCTTACGAAGGGGGTAGGCAGCTGTATATCAGGGAGTATCCCTTCTGAGAATAAAAACAGCTGGAGCGTGTTAAGGTAATTACACAGGGGAAAGGATAATGTACTGGGAACTCCTCAGAAGAATCTGATTTGTGGTGAGGGCAGAATGATAAAAGCTCATTTAGGAACGATATGTACATGCTGTGTAGGTAGCTGTTTATCAGTAAATATCTCCACTGAGATTAAGAAAAGCAGTAGCTTAATGAATTAACTACTTCCTGGTATGGTTACTTTACTGGTAACTCCCCAAAAGAATCTGGATTGTGGTGAGGGAACAGAGAATAAAGCTCATTTAGCACCTGCACTTATGAAGGGGGTAGGCAGCTGTATATCAGGGAGTATCCCTTCTGAGAATAAAAACATCTGGGGCTTGTTAAGGTAATTACACAGGGGAAAGGATAATGTACTGGGACCTCCTCAGATGAATCTGATTTGTGGTGAGAGGAGAGAGATAAAATCGAATTTAGGAACGACATGAACATGGTGCATCGGTAGCTCTTTATCAGTAAATATCTCCACTGAGGTTAAGAAAAGCAGTAGCTTAATAAATTAAGTACTTCCTGGTATGGTTACTGTACTGGTAACTCCCCAAAAGAATCTGGATTGTGGTGAGGGAACAGAGAAAAATGTTCATTTAAGACCTGCACTTACGAAGGGGATAGGCAGCTGTTTATCAGGGAGTGTCCCTTCTGAAAATAAAAACACGTGGAGCTTGTTAAGGTAATTACACAGGGGAGAGGATAATGTACTGGGAACTCCTCAGAAGAATCTGATTTCTGGTGATGGGAGAGAGATAAAAGCTCATTTACAAACGACATGAACATGCTGCTTAGGTAGCTGTTTATCAGTAAATATCTCCACTGAAATTAAGAAAAGCAGTAGCTTAATAAATTCAGTACTTCCTGCTATGGTTACTGAACTGGAAAATCCCCAAAAGAATCTGTATTGTGGTGAGGTAACAGAGACAAAAGCTCATTTAGGACCTGCACTTACGAAGGGGGTAGGCAGCTGTATATGAGGGTGTATCCCTTCTGAGGATAAAAACAGCTGGAGCTTGTCAAGGTAATTACATGGGAAAGGACAATGTACTGGGAACTCCTAAGAAGAATCTGATTTGTGGTGTTGCTAGAGAGATAAAAGCTCATTTAGGAACGACAGGAACATGCTGCGTAGGTAGCAGTTTATCAGTAAATATCTCCAATTAGATTAAGAACAGCAGTAGCGTAATAAATTGAGTACGTCCTGGTATGGTGACTGTACTGGTAACTCCCTAATTGAATCTGGATTGTGGTGAGGGAATAGACAAAAATCTCATTTAGGACCTACACTTACGAAAGGGGTAGGTGGGTGTATATCAGGGAGTATCCCTTCTGAGAATAAAAACAGCTGGAGCTTGTTAAGGTAATTACACAGAGGAAAGGATAATGTACTGGGAACTCCTCAGAAGAATCTGATTGGTGGTGACGGGAGAGAGGTAAAAGCTCATTTAGGAACGACATGAACATGCTGCGTAGGTAGCTGTTTTTCAGTAAATATCTCCAATGAGATTAAGAAAAGCAGTAGCTTAATAAATTATGTACTTCCTGGTATGTTTACTGAACTGGTAACTCCCCAAAAGCATCTGGATTGTGGTGAGGGAACAGAGAATAAAGCTCATTTAGGACCTGCACTTACGAAGGTGTTAGGCAGCTTTATATCAGGGAGTATCCCTTCTGAGAATAAGAACAGCTGGAGCTTGTTAAGGTAATTATATCGAGAAAGGTTAATGTACTGGGAAATCATCAGAAGAATCTGATTTGTGGTGAGGGGAGAGAGATAAAAGCTCATTTAGGAGCGACATGAACATGCTGTGTAGGTAGCAGTTTATCATTAAATATCTACCTGAGATTGAGAAAAGCAGTAGCTTAATAAATCAAGTACTTCCTGGTATGGTTGCTGTACTGGTAACTCCCCAAAAGAGTCTGGATTGTGGTGAGGAAACAGAGAAAAAAGCTCATTTAGGACCTGCAGTTACGAATGTGGTAGGCAGCTATATATCAGGGAGTATCCCTTCTGTGAATAAGAACAGCAGGAGCTTATTAAGGAAATTACATCGAGGTAAGGTTAATGTACTTGGAACTCCTCAGAAGAATCTGATTTGTGGTGAGGGGAGGGAGATAAAAGCTCATTTATGAAAGACATGAACATGCTGGGTAGGTAGCTGTTTATCAATAAATATCTCCACTGATACTGAGAATAGCAGAAGCTGAATAAATTAAGTACATCCTGCTATGGTTACTATACTGGTAACTCCACAAAAGAATCTGGATTGTGGTGAGGGGAGAAAGACAAAAGCTCATTTAGGAACGACATGAACATGCTGCGCAGGTAGGGGTTTGTCAGCATATATCTCCACTGAGTTTAAGAAAAGCAGTAGCTTAATAAATTAAGTACTTCCTGGTAGGGTTACTGTACTGGTAACTCCCCAAAAGAATCTGGATTGTGGTGAGGGAACAGAGTAAAAAGCTCATTTAGAACCTGCAATTACGAAGGGGGTAGGCAGCTGTATATCAGGGAGTATCCCTACTGAGAAAAAAAACAGCTGGAGCTTGTTAAGTTAATTACAGAGGGGAAAGGATAATGTACTGGGAACTCCTCAGAAGAATCTGATTGGTGGTGACGGGAGAGAGGTAAAAGCTCATTTAGGAACGACATGAACATGCTGCGTAGGTAGCGGTTTTTCAGTAAATATCTCCAATGAGATTAAGAAAAGCAGTAGCTTAATAAATTAAGTACTTGCTGGTATTGTTACTGTACTGGTAAGTCCCCAAAAAATCTGGATTGTGGTGAGGGAACAGAGAAAAAAGCTCACTTAGGACCTGCACATACGAAGGGGGTAGGCAGCTGTATATCAGGGAGTATCCCTTCTGAGAATAAGAACAGCTGGAGCTTGTTAAGGTAATTATATCGAGGAAAGGTTAATGTACTGGAAAATCATCAGAAGAATCTGATTTGTGGTGAGGGGAGAGAGATAAAAGCTCATTTAGAAACGACATGAACATGCTGTGTACGTAGCAGTTTATCATTAAATATCTACCTGAGATTGAGAAAAGCAGTAGATTAATAAATTAAGTACTTCCTGGTATGGTTACTGTACTGGTAACTCCCCAAAAGAGTCTGGATTGTGGTGAGGAAACAGAGAAAAAAGCTCATTAAGGACCTGCAGTTACGAATGTGGTAGGCAGCTATATATCAGGGAGTATCCCTTCTGAGAATAAGAACAGCAGGAGCTTATTAAGGAAATTACATCGAGGTAAGGTTAATGTACTTGGAACTCCTCAGAAGAATCTGATTTGTGGTGAGGGGAGGGAGATAAAAGCTCATTTATGGAAGACATGAACAAGCTGGGTAGGTAGCTGTTTATCAATAAATATCTCCACTGCTACTGAGAAAAGCAGAAGCGGAATAAATTAAGTACATCCTGCTATGGTTAATATACTGGTAACTCCCCAAAGAATCTGGATTGTGGTGAGGGGAGAAAGACAAAAGCTCATTTAGGAACGACATGAACATGCTGCGTAGGTAGGGGTTTGTCAGCATATATCTCCACTGAGATTAAGAAAAGCAGTAGCTTAATAAATTAAGTACTTCCTGGTAGGGTTACTGTACTGGTAACTCCCCAAAAGTATCTGGATTGTGGTGAGGGAACAGAGTAAAAAGCTCATTTAGAACCTGCAATTACGAAGGGGGTAGTCAGCTGTATATCAGGGAGTATCCCTACTGAGAATAAAAACAGCTGGAGCTTGTTAAGGTAATTACTCAGGGGAAAGGATAATGTACTGGGAACTCCTCTGAAGAATTTGATTTGTGGTGAGGGGAGAGAGATAAAAGCTCATTTAGGAACGACATGAACATGCTGCGTAGGTAGCTGTTTATCAGTAAATATCTCCACTCAGATTAAGAAAAGCAGTACCTTAATAAATTAAGTACTTCCTGGTATGGTTACTGTACTGGTAACTCCCCAAAAGAATCTGGATTGTGGTGAGGGAACAGAGAAAAAAGCTCATTTAGGACCTGCACTTACGAAGGGGGTAGGCAGCTGTATATCAGGGAGTATCCCTACTGAGAATAAAAACAGCTGGAGCTTGTTAAGGTAATTACTCAGGGGAAAGGATAATGTACTGGGAACTCCTCAGAAGAATTTGATTTGTGGTGAGGGGAGAGGGATAAAAGCTCATTTAGGATCGACATGAACATGCTGCGGAGGTAGCTGTTTATCAGTAAATATCTCCACTGAGATTAAGAAAAGCAGTAACTTAATAAATTAAGTACTTCTTGGTATGGTTACTGTACTGGTAGATCCCTAAAGAATCTGGATTGTGGTGAGGGAACAGAGAAAAAATCTCATTCAGGACCTGCACTTACGAAGGTGGTAGGCAGTTGTATACTAGGGAGTATCCCTTCTAGGGATAACAACTGCTGGAGCTTGTTAAGGTAATTAAACAGGGGAAAGGATAATGTACTGGGAACTCCTCAGAATAATCTTATTTGTGGTAAGTGGGGATAGATAAAAGCTCATTTAGGAACGACATGAACATACTGGGTAGGTAGCTGTTTTTCAGTAAATATCTCCACTGAGATTAAGAAAAGCAGTAGCTTAATATATTAAGTACTTCCTGGTATGGTTACTATACTGGTACCTCCCCAAGAATCTGGATTTTGGTGAGGGAACAGAGAAAAAAGCTCATTTAGGACCTGCACTTACGAAGGGGGTAGGCAGCTATATATCAGGGAGTATCCCTTCTGAGAATAAACACAGCTGGAGCTTCTTAAGGTAATTAAACAGGGTAAAGGATAATGTACTGGGAACTCCTCAGAAGAATCTGATTTGTGGTGAGTGTAGAGAGATAAAAGCTCAATTATAAAAGACATGAACATGCTGCGTAGGTAACTGTTTATCAGTAAATATCTCCACTGAGATTAAGAATACAGTAGCTTAATAAATTAAGTACTTCCTGGTATGGTTACTGTAATGATAACTCTCCAAAAGAATCTGGATTGTGGTGAGGGAACAGAGAAAAAAGCTCATTTAGGACCTGCACTTACGAATGGAGTAGTCAGCTGTATATTAGGGAGTATCCCTTCTGACAATAAAAACAGCTGGAGCTTGTTAAGGTAATTACACCGGGGAAAGGATAATGTACTGGGAACTCCTCAGGAGAATCAGATTAGTGGTGAGGCGAGAGAGGTAAAAGCTCATTTAGGAACGACATGAACATGCTGCATAGGTAGCTGTTTATCAGTAAATATCTCCACTGAGATTAAGAAAAGCAGTAGCTTAATAAATTAAGTACTTCCTGGTATGGTTACTGTACTGGTAACTCCCCTAAAGAATCTGGATTGTGGTGAGGGAACAGAGAAAAAAGCTCATTTATGACCTGCACTTACGAAGGGGTTAGGCAGCTGTATATCAGGGAGTATCCCTTCTGAGAATAAAAACAGCTGGAGCTTGTTAAGGTAATTACACAGGTGAAAGCATAATGTACTGGGAACTCCTCAGAAGAATCCGATTTGTGGTGAGGGGAGAGAGATAAAAGCTCATTTAGCAACGAAATGAACATGCTGCATAGGTAGCTGTTCATCAGTAAATATCTCCACCGAGATTAAGAAAAGCAGTAGCTTAATAAATTAAGTACTTCCTGGAATGGTTTCTGTACTGGGAACTCCCCAAAAGAATCTGGATTGTGGTGAGGGGGGAGAGACAAAAGCTCATTTAGGAACGACTCGAACGTGCTGCGTAGGTAGGTGTTTGTCAGTAAATAACTCCACTGAGATTAAGAAAAGCAGTAGCTTAATAAATTAAGTACTTCCTGGTACGGTTACTGTAATGGTAACTCCCCTAAAAAATCTGGATTGTGGTGAGGGAACAGAGAAAAAAGCTCATTTAGGACCTCCACTCACGAAGTGGGTAGGCAGCTGTATATCAGGGAGTATCCTTTCTGAGAATAAAAACAGCTGGAGCTTGTTAAGGTAATCACACAGGGGAAAGGATAATTTACTGGGAACTCTTCAGAGGAATCTGATTTGTAGTGAGGGGAGAGAGATAAAAGCTCATTTAGGAACGACATGAACATGCTGCTTAGGTAGCTGTTTATCAGTAATTATCTCCAATGAGATTAAGAAAAGCAGTAGTTTATGAAATTAAGTACTTTCTGGTATGGTGACTGTACTGGTACCTCCCCAAAAGGATCTGGATTTTGGTGAGGGAACAGAGAAAAAAGTTCATTTAGGACCTGCACTTACGAAGGGGGTAGGCAGCTGTATATCAGGGAGTATCCCTTCTGAGAATAAACACAGTTGGAGCTTCTTAAGGTAATAAAACTGGGGAAAGGATAATGTACTGGGAACTCTTCAGAAGAATCAGATTTGTGGTGAGGGGAGAGAGATAAAAGCTCATTTTGGAACGAAATGAACATCCTGCGTAGGTACCTGTTTATCAGTAAATATCTCTACTGAGATTGAGAATACAGTAGCTTAATAAATTAAGTACTTCCTGGTATGGTTACTGTACTGGTAACTCTCCAAAAGCATCTAGATTGTGGTGAGGGAACAGAGAAAAAAGCTCATTTAGGACCTGCACTTATGAAGGGGGTAGACAGCTGTATATCAGGGAGTATCCCTTCTGACAATAAAAACAGCTGGAGCTTGTTAAGGTAATTACACCGGGGAAAAGATAATGTACTGGGAACTCCTCAGGAGAATCTGATTTTTGGTGAGGGGAGAGAGGTAAAAGCTCATTTAAGAACGACATGAACATGCTGCGTAGGTAGCTGTTTATCAGTAAATATCTCCACTGAGATTAAGAAAAGCAGTAGCTTAATAAATTAAGTAATTCCTGGTATGGTTACTGTACTGGTAACTCCCCAAAAGAATCTGGATTGTGGTGAGGGAACAGAGAAAAAAGCTCATTTAGGACCTGCACTTACGAAGGGGGTGGGCAGCTATATATCAGGGAGTGTCCCTTCTCGGAATAAAAACAGCTGGAGCTTGTTAAGGTAATTACACAGGGGAAAGGATACTGTACTGGGAAATCCTCAGAAGAATCAGATTTGTCGTGAGGGGAGAGAGATAAAAGCTTATTTAGGAACGACATGAACATAATGCGAAGGTAGCTGTTTATCAGTACATATCTCCACTGAGATTAAGAAAAGCAGTAGCTTAATAAATTAAGTACTTCCTGGTATGGTTACTGTACTGGTAACTCCCCAAAGAATCTGGATTGTGGTGAGGGAACAGAGAGAAAAGCTCATTTACGACCTGCATTTCCGAAGGGGGTAGGCAGCTGTATATCAGGGAGTATCCCTTCTGAGAATAAAAACAGCTGGAACTTGTTAAGGTAATTACACAGGGGAAATGATAATGTACTGGGAAGTCCTCAGAAGAATCTGATTTGTGGTGAGGGGAGAGAAATAAAAGCTCACTTAAGAACGACATGAACATGCTGCTTAGGTAACTGTTTATCAGTAAATATCTCCACTGAGATTAAGAAAAGCAGTAGCTTAATAAATTAAGTAATTCCTGGTATGGTTACTATACTGGTAACTCCCCAAAAGAATCTGGATTGTGGTGAGGGAACAGAGAAAAAAGCTCATTTAGGACCTGCACTTCTGAAGGGGGTAGGCAGCTGTATATCAGGGAGTATCCCTTCTGAGAATAAAAACAGATGGAGCTTGTTAAGGTAATTACACAGGGGAAAGGATAATGTACTGGGAACTCCTCTGAAGAATCTGATTTGTGGTGTGGGGAGAGGGATAAAAGCTCATTTAGGAACGACATGAACATGCTTCGTAGGTAGCTGTTTATCAGTAAATATCTCCACTGAGATTAAGAAAAGCAGTAACTTAATAAATTAAGTAATTCTTGGTATGGTTACTGTACTGGTAACTACCCAAAAGGATCTGGATTGTGATGAGGGAACAGAGAAAAATCTCATTTAGGACCTGCACTTACGAAGGGGGTAGGCAGCTGTATATCAGGGAGTATCCCTTCTGAGAATAAAAACAGCTGGAGCGTGTTAAGGTAATTACACAGGGGAAATGATAATATACTGGGAACTCCTCAGAAGAATCTTATTTGTGGTGAGGGGACAGAGATAAAAGCTCTTTTAGGAACAACATGAACATGCTGCGTAGGTAGCTGTTTATCAGTAAATATCTCCACTGAGATTAAGAAAAGAAGTAACTTAATAAATTAAGTACTTCCTGGTATGGTTACTGTACTGGTAACTCCCCAAAAGAATCTGGATTGTGGTGAGGGAACAGAGAAAAAAAGCTCATTTATGACCTGTGCTTACGAAGGGGGTAGGCAGCTGTATATCAGGGAGTATCCCTTCTGAGAATAAAAACATCTGGGGCTTGTTAAGGTAATTACACAGGGGAAAGGATAATGTACTGGGACCTCCTCAGATGAATCTGATTTGTGGTGAGAGGAGAGAGATAAAATCGAATTTAGGAACGACATGAACATGGTGCATCGGTAGCTCTTTATCAGTAAATATCTCCACTGAGGTTAAGAAAAGCAGTAGCTTATTAAATTAAGTATTTCCTGGTATGGTTACTGTACTGGTAACTCCCCAAAAGAATCTGGATTGTGGTGAGGGAACAGAGAAAAAAGCTCATTTATGACTTGCACTAACGAAGGGGGTAGGCAGCTGTATATCAGGGAGTATCCCTTCTGAGAATAAAAACCGCTGGAGCTTGTTAAGGTAATTACACAGGGGAAAGGATAATGTACTGGGAACTCGTCAGAATAATTTGATTTGTGGTGAGGGGAGAGAGATAAAAGCTCATTTAGGAACAACCTGAACATGCTGCGTATGTAGCTGTTTATCAGTAAATATCTCCACTGAGATTAAGAAAAGCAGTAGCTTAATAAATTAAGTACTTCCTGGTATGGTTACTGTACTGGTAACTCCCCAAAAGATTCTGGATTGTGGTGAGGGAACAGAGAAAAAAGCTCATTTAGGACCTGCACTTACGAAGGGGGTAGGCAGCTGTATATCAGGGAGTATCCCTTCTGAGAATAAAAACAGCTGGAGCTTGTTAAGGTAATTACACAGGGGAAAGGATAATGTACTGAGAACTGCTCAGAAGATTCTTATATGTAGTGAGGGGAGAGAGACAAAAGCTCATTTGGGAACGACATGAACATACTGGGTAGGTAGCTGTTTTTCAGTAAATATCTTCACTGAGATTAAGAAAAGCAGTACCTTAATAAATTAAGTACTTCCTGGTATGGGTACTGTACTGGTAACTCCCCAAAAGAATCTGGATTGTGGTGAGGGAACAGAGAAAAGCTCATTTAGAACCTGCACTTACGAAGGGGATTGGCAGCTGTTTATCAGGGAGTGTCCCTTCTGAAAATAAAAACACGTGGAGCTTGTTAAGGTAATTACACAGGGGACAGGATAATGTACTGGGAACTCCTCAGAAGAATCTGATTTCTGGTGATGGGAGAGAGATAAAAGCTCATTTACAAACGACATGAACATGCTGCTTAGGTAGCTGTTTATCAGTAAATATCTTCACTGAAATTAAGAAAAGCAGTAGCTTAATAAATTAAGTACTTCCTGGTATGGTTACTGAACTGGAAAATCCCCAAAAGAATCTGTATTGTGGTGAGGTAACAGAGACAAAAGCTCATTTAGGACCTGCACTTACGAAGGGGGTAGGCAGCTGTATATGAGGGAGTATCCCTTCTGAGGATAAAAACAGCTGGAGCTTGTCAAGGTAATTACATGGGAAAGGACAATGTACTGGGAACTCCTAAGAAGAATCTGATTTGTGGTGTTGCTAGAGAGATAAAAGCTCATTTAGGAACGACAGGAACATGCTGCGTAGGTAGCAGTTTATCAGTAAATATCTCCAATTAGATTAAGAACAGCAGTAGCGTAATAAATTGAGTAGGTCCTGGTATGGTGACTGTACTGGTAACTCCCTAATTGAATCTGGATTGTGGTGAGGGAATAGACAAAAATCTCATTTAGGACCTACACTTACGAAGGGGGTAGGTGGGTGTATATCAGGGAGTATCCCTTCTGAGAATAAAAACAGCTGGAGCTTGTTAAGGTAATTACACAGAGGAAAGGATAATGTACTGGGAACTCCTCAGAAGAATCTGATTGGTGGTGACGGGAGAGAGGTAAAAGCTGATTTAGGAACGACATGAACATGCTGCGTAGGTAGCTGTTTTTCAGTAAATATCTCCAATGAGATTAAGAAAAGCAGTAGCTTAATAAATTATGTACTTCCTGGTATGTTTACTGAACTGGTAACTCCCCAAAGGAATCTGGATTGTGGTGAGGGAACAGAGAATAAAGCTCATTTAGGACCTGCACTTACGAAGGGGTTAGGCAGCTTTATATCAGGGAGTATCCCTTCTGAGAATAAAAAAGCTGGAGATTGTTCAGGTAATTACACAGGGGAAAGGATAATGTAATGGGAACTCCTCAGAAGAATCTGATTCATGGTCAGGGGAGAGAGATAAAAGCTCATTTAGGAACGACATGAACATGCTGCGTAGGTAGCTGTTTATCAGTAAATATCTCCACTGAGATTAAGAAAAGCAGTAGCTTAATAAATTAAGTACTTCCTGGTATGGTTACTGTACTGGTAAATCCCCAAAAGAGTCTGGATTGTGGTGAGGGAACAGAGAAAAAAGCTCATTTAGGACCTGCACTTACGAAGGGGGTAGGCAGCTCTATATCAGGGAGTATCCCTTCTGAGAATAAAAATCAGCTGGAGCTTGTTAAGGTAATTACACCGGGGAAAGGATAATGTATTGGGAACTCCTCAGAAGAATTTGATTTGTGGTGAGGGGAGAGAGATAAAAGCTCATTTATTTACGACATGAACATACTGGGTAGGTAGATCTTTATCAGAATTATCTCCACTGAGAGTAAGAAAAGAAGTAGCTTAATAAATTATGTACTTCCTGGTATGCATACTGTACTGATAACTCCCCAAAAGAATCTGGATTTTGGTGAGGGAACAGAGAAAAAAGCTCATTTAAGACCTGCACTTACAAAGGTGGTAGGCAGCTTTATATCACGGAGTATCTCCTCTGAGAATAAGAACAGTTGGAGCTTGTTAAGAAAATTACATCAAGGAAAGGTTAATGTACTGGGAACTCCTCAGAAGAATCTGATTTGTTGTGCGGGGAGAGATAGAGAAGCTCATTTAGGAACGACATGAACATGCTGCGTAGGTAGCTGTTTATCAGTAAATATCTCCACTGAGATTAAGAAAAGCAGTAGCTTAATAAATTAAGTATTTCCTGGTATGGTTACTGTACTGGTAACTCCCCCAAAGAGTCTAGATTTTGGTGAGGGAACAGAGAAAAGAGCTCATTTAAGACCTGCACTTTCAAAGTAAGGTAGGCAGCGTTATATCAGGGAGTATCTCTTCTGAGAATAAGACCAGCTGGAGCTTGTTAAGGTAATTACACACGGGAAAGGATAATGTACTGGGAACTCTTCAGAAGAATCTGATTTGTGCTGAGGGGAGCGAGGTAAAAGCTCATTTAGGGACTACATGAATATGCTGCGTAGGTAGCTGTTTGTCAGTAAATATCTCCACTGAGATTAAGAAAAGCAGTAGCTTAATAAATTAAGTACTACCTGGTATGGTTACTGTACTGGTAATTCCCCAAAAGAATATGGATTGCGGTGAGGGATCAAAGAAAAAAGCTCATTTAGGACCTGCACTTATGAAGGGGGTAGGCAGCTGTATATCAGGGATTTTCCCTTCTGAGAATAAAAACAGCTGGAGCTTATTAAGGTAATTACACAGGGGAAAGGATAATGTACTGGGAAATAGTCAGAAGAATCTGATTTTTTGTCAGGGAAGAGAGATAAAAGCTCATTTAGGAACGACATGGACATGCTGCTTAGGTAGCTGTTTATCAGTAAATATCTCCACTGAGATTAAGAAAACCAGTAGCTTAATAAATTAAGTACTTCCTGGTATGGTTACTGTACTGGTAACTCCCCAAAAGAATCTGGATTGTGGTGAGGGAACAGAGAATAAAGCTCATTTAGGACCTGCACTTACGAAGAGGGTAGGCAGATGTATATCAGGGAGTATCCCTTCTGAGAATAAAAACAGCTGGAGCTTGTTAAGGTAATTACACAGGGGAAAGGAAAATGTACTGGGAATTCCTCAGAAGAATCTGATTGGTGGTGAGGGGAGAGAGATAAAAGCTCATTTAGGAATGACATGAACATGCTGCGTAGATATCTGTTTATCAGTAAATATCTCAAATGAGATTAAGAAAAGCAGTAGCTTAATAAATTAAGTACTTCCTGGTATGGTTACTGTACTGGTAACTCCCCAAAAGAATCTGGAGTGTGGTGAGGGAAGAGAGAAAGAAGCTCATTTTGGACCTGCACTTACGAAGGGGGTAGGCAGGTGTATATCAGGGAGTATCCCTTCTGAGAATAAAAACAGCTGGAGCTTGTTAAGGTAATTACACAGGGGAAAGGATAATGTACAGGGAACTCCTGAAAAGAATCTGATTTGTGGTGAGGATAGAGAGATAAAAGGTCATTTAGGAACGACATTAACATGCTGCGTAGGTAGCTGTTTATCAGAAAATATCTCCACTGAGATTAAGAAAAGCAGTAGCTTAATAAATTAAGTACTTCCTGGTATGGTTACTGTACTGGTAACTTCGCAAAAGAATCTGGATTTAGGTGAGGGAAGAGAGAAGAAAGCTCATTTAGGACCTGCACTTACGAAAGTGGTAGGCAGCTTTACATCTAGGAGTATCCCTTCTGAGAATAAGAACAACTGGAACTTGATATGGTAATTACATCGAGGAAAGGATAATGTAGTAGGAACTCCTCAGAAGAATCTGAATTGTGGTGAGGGGAGAGAGATACTATCTCAGTTAGGAACGACATGAATATACTGGGTAGGTAGCTCTTTATCAGAATTATCCCAACTGAGAGTAAGAAAAGATGTAGCTTAGTAAATTATGTACTTCCTGTTATGTTTACTGTACTGGTAACTCCCCAAAAGAATCTGGATTTTGGTGAGGGAACAGAGAAAAAAGCTCATTTAGGACCTGCCCTTACGAAGAGGGTAGGCAGCTGTATATCAGAGAGTATCCCTTCTGAGAATAAAAACAGCTGGAGCTTGTTAAGGTAATTACACAGGGGAAAGGATAATGTACTGGGAACTCTTCAGAAGAATCTGTTTGTGGCGAGGGGCGAGAGATAAAAGCTCATTTAGGAACGACATGAACATGCTGCGTAGGTAGCTGTTTATCAGTAAATATCTCCACTGAGATTAAGAAAAGCAGTAGCTTAGTAAATTAAGTACTTCCTGGTATGGATACTGTACTGGTAACTCCCCAAAAGAATTTGGAGTGTGGGGAGGGAAGAGAGAAAGAAGCTCATTTAGGACCTGCCCTTCCGAAGGGGGTAGGAAGCTGTATATCAGGGAGTATCCCTTCTGAGAATAAAAACAGCTCGAGCTTGTTAAGGTAATTATACAGGGGAAAGGATAATGTACTGAGAACTCTTCATAATAATCTGATTTGTGGTGAGGGGAGAGAGATAAAAGCTCATTTAGGAACGACATTAACATGCTGCGTAGGTAGCTGTTTATCAGTAAATATCTCCACTGAGATTAAGAAAAGCAGTAGCTTAATTAATTAATTACTTCCTGGTATAGTTACTGTACTGGCAACTCCCCAAAAGAATCTGGATTGTACTGAGGGAACAGAGAAAAAAGCTCATTTAGGACCTGCACTTACGAATGGGGAAGGCAGATGTATATCAGGGAGTATCCCTTCTGAGAATAAACACCACCGGAGGTTGTTAAGGTAATTACACAGGGGAAAGGATGATGTACTGGGAACTCCTCAGAAGAATCTGATTTGTGGTGAGGGGGAGACATAAAAGCTCATTTAGGAACGACATGAACATGCTTCGTAGGTAGCTGTTTATCAGTAAATACCTCCACTGACATTAAGAAAAGCAGTAGCTTAATAAATTAAGTAGTTCCTGGTATGGTTACTGTACTGGTAACTCCCCAAAAGAATCTGGATTGTGGTGAGGGAATAGAGAAAAAGCTCATTTAGGACCTGCACTTACGAAGAGGTTAGGCAGCTGTATATCAGGGAATATCCCTACTGAGAATAAAAACAGCTGGAGATTGTTAAGGTACTTACACAGGGGAAAGGATAATGTACTTGGAACTCCTCAGAAGAATCTGATTTGTGGTGAGGGGAGAGAGATAAAAGCTCATTTAATAATGACATGAACATGCTGCGTAGGTAGCTGTTTAGCAGTAAATATCTCCACTGAGATTAAGAAAATCAGTAGCTTAGTATACTGGTATGGTTCCTGTACTGGTAACTGCCCAAAAGAATCTGGATTGTGGTGAGGGAACAGAGAAAAAAGCTCATTTAGGACCTGCACTTACGAAGTGGGTAGGCAGCTGTATATCAGGGAGTATCCCTTCTGAGAATAAAAACCGCTGGAGCTTGTTAAGGTAATTACACAGGGGAAAGGATAATGTACTGGGAACTCGTCAGAATAATTTGATTTGTGGTGAGGGGAGAGAGATAAAAGCTCATTTAGGAACAACCTGAACATGCTGCGTAGGTAGCTGTTTATCAGTAAATATCTCCACTGAGATTAAGAAAAGCAGTAGCTTAATAAATTAAGTACTTTCTGGTATGGTTACTGTACTGGTAACTCCCCAAAAGATTCTGGATTGTGGTGAGGGAACAGAGAAAAAAAGCTCATTTAGGACCTGCACTTACGAAGGGGGTAGGCAGCTGTATATCAGGGAGTATCCCTTCTGAGAATAAAAACAGCTGGAGCTTGTTAAGGTAATTACACAGGGGAAAGGATAATGTACTGAGAACTGCTCAGAAGATTCTTATATGTAGTGAGGGGAGAGAGACAAAAGCTCATTTGGGAACGACATGAACATACTGGGTAGGTAGCTGTTTTTCAGTAAATATCTTCACTGAGATTAAGAAAAGCAGTACCTTAATAAATTAAGTACTTCCTGGTACGGGTACTGTACTGGTAACTCCCCAAAAGAATCTGGATTGTGTTGAGGGAACAGAGAAAAGTTCATTTAGGACCTGCACTTACGAAGGGGATTGGCAGCTGTTTATCAGGGAGTGTCCCTTCTGAAAATAAAAACACGTGGAGCTTGTTAAGGAAATTACACAGGGGACAGGATAATGTACTGGGAACTCCTCAGAAGAATCGGATTTCTGGTGATGGGAGAGAGATAAAAGCTCATTTACAAACGACATGAACATGCTGCTTAGGTAGCTGTTTATCAGTAAATATCTCCACTGAAATTAAGAAAAGCAGTAGCTTAATAAATTCAGTACTTCCTGGTATGTTTACTGAACTGGTAACTCCCCAAAAGAATCTGGATTGTGGTGAGGGAACAGAGAATAAAGCTCATTTAGGACCTGCACTTACGAAGGGGTTAGGCAGCTTTATATCAGGGAGTATCCCTTCTGAGAATAAAAAAGCTGGAGATTGTTCAGGTAATTACACAGGGGAAAGGATAATGTAATGGGAACTCCTCAGAAGAATCTGATTCATGGTCAGGGGAGAGAGATAAAAGCTCATTTAGGAACGACATGAACATGCTGCGTAGGTAGCTGTTTATCAGTAAATATCTCCACTGAGATTAAGAAAAGCAGTAGCTTAATAAATTAAGTACTTCCTGGTATGGTTACTGTACTGGTAAATCCCCAAAAGAGTCTGGATTGTGGTGAGGGAACAGAGAAAAAAGCTCATTTAGGACCTGCACTTACGAAGGGGGTAGGCAGCTCTATATCAGGGAGTATCCCTTCTGAGAATAAAAATCAGCTGGAGCTTGTTAAGGTAATTACACCGGGGAAAGGATAATGTATTGGGAACTCCTCAGAAGAATCTGATTTGTGGTGAGGGGAGAGAGATAAAAGCTCATTTATTTACGACATGAACATACTGGGTAGGTAGATCTTTATCAGAATTATCTCCACTGAGAGTAAGAAAAGAAGTAGCTTAATAAATTATGTACTTCCTGGTATGCATACTGTACTGATAACTCCCCAAAAGAATCTGGATTTTGGTGAGGGAACAGAGAAAAAAGCTCATTTAAGACCTGCACTTACAAAGGTGGTAGGCAGCTTTATATCACGGAGTATCTCCTCTGAGAATAAGAACAGTTGGAACTTGTTAAGAAAATTACATCAAGGAAAGGTTAATGTACTGGGAACTCCTCAGAAGAATCTGATTTGTTGTGCGGGGAGAGATCGAGAAGCTCATTTAGGAACGACATGAACATGCTGCGTAGGTAGCTGTTTATCAGTAAATATCTCCACTGAGATTAAGAAAAGCAGTAGCTTAATAAATTAAGTATTTCCTGGTATGGTTACTGTACTGGTAACTCCCCCAAAGGGTCTAGATTTTGGTGAAGGAACAGAGAAAAGAGCTCATTTAAGACCTGCACTTTCAAAGTAAGGTAGGCAGCGTTATATCAGGGAGTATCTCTTCTGAGAATAAGAACAGCTGGAGCTTGTTAAGGTAATTACACACGGGAAAGGATAATGTACTGGGAACTCTTCAGAAGAATCTGATTTGTGCTGAGGGGAGCGAGGTAAAAGCTCATTTAGGGACGACATGAATATGCTGCGTAGGTAGCTGTTTGTCAGTAAATATCTCCACTGCGATTAAGAAAAGCAGTAGCTTAATAAATTAAGTACTACCTGGTATGGTTACTGTACTGGTAATTCCCCAAAAGAATATGGATTGCGGTGAGGGATCAAAGAAAAAAGCTCATTTAGGACCTGCACTTATGAAGGGGGTAGGCAGCTGTATATCAGGGATTTTCCCTTCTGAGAATAAAAACAGCTGGAGCTTATTAAGGTAATTACACAGGGGAAAGGATAATGTACTGGGAAATAGTCAGAAGAATCTGATTTGTTGTCAGGGAAGAGAGATAAAAGCTCATTTAGGAACGACATGGACATGCTGCTTAGGTAGCTGTTTATCAGTAAATATCTCCACTGAGATTAAGAAAACCAGTAGCTTAATAAATTAAGTACTTCCTGGTATGGTTACTGTACTGGTAACTCCCCAAAAGAATCTGGATTGTGGTGAGGGAACAGAGAATAAAGCTCATTTAGGACCTGCACTTACGAAGAGGGTAGGCAGATGTATATCAGGGAGTATCCCTTCTGAGAATAAAAACAGCTGGAGCTTGTTAAGGTAATTACACAGGGGAAAGGAAAATGTACTGGGAACTCCTCAGAAGAATCTGATTGGTGGTGAGGGGAGAGAGATAAAAGCTCATTTAGGAATGACATGAACATGCTGTGTAGGTATCTGTTTATCAGTAAATATCTCCAATGAGATTAAGAAAAGCAGTAGCTTAATAAATTAAGTACTTCCTGGTATGGTTACTGTACTGGTAACTTCGCAAAAGAATCTGGATTTAGGTGAGGGAAGAGAGAAGAAAGCTCATTTAGGACCTGCACTTACGAAAGTGGTAGGCAGCTTTACATCTAGGAGTATCCCTTCTGAGAATAAGAACAACTGGAACTTGATATGGTAATTACATCGAGGAAAGGATAATGTAGTAGGAACTCCTCAGAAGAATGTGAATTGTGGTGAGGGGAGAGAGATACTATCTCAGTTAGGAACGACATGAATATACTGGGTAGGTAGCTCTTTATCAGAATTATCCCAACTGAGAGTAAGAAAAGATGTAGCTTAGTAAATTATGTACTTCCTGGTATGGTTACTGTACTGGTAACGCCCCAAAAGAATCTGGATTGTGGTGAGGGAAGAGAGAAATAAGCTCATTTTGGACCTGCACTTACGAAGGGGGTAGGCAGGTGTATATCAGGGAGTATCCCTATTGAGAATAAAAACAGCTGGAGCTTGTTAAGGTAATTACACAGGGGAAAGGATAATGTACAGGGAACTCCTGAAAAGAATCTGATTTGTGGTGAGGATAGAGAGATAAAAGGTCATTTAGGAACGACATTAACATGCTGCGTAGGTAGCTGTTTATCAGAAAATATCTCCACTGAGATTAAGAAAAGCAGTAGCTTAATAAATTAAGTACTTCCTGGTATGGTTACTGTACTGGTAACTTCGCAAACGAATCTGGATTTAGGTGAGGGAAGAGAGAAGAAAGCTCATTTAGGACCTGCATTTACGAAAGTGGTAGGCAGCTTTACATCTAGGAGTATCCCTTCTGAGAATAAGAACAACTGGAACTTGATATGGTAATTACATCGAGGAAAGGATAATGTAGTAGGAACTCCTCAGAAGAATGTGAATTGTGGTGAGGGGAGAGAGATACTATCTCAGTTAGGAACGACATGAATATACTGGGTAGGTAGCTCTTTATCAGAATTATCCCAACTGAGAGTAAGAAAAGATGTAGCTTAGTAAATTATGTACTTCCTGGTATGGTTACTGTACTGGTAACTCCCCAAAAGAATCTGGATTTTGGTGAGGGAACAGAGAAAAAAGCTCATTTAGGACCTACACTTACGAAGAGGGTAGGCAGCTGTATATCCGAGAGTATCCCTTCTGAGAATAAAAACAGCTGGAGCTTGTTAAGGTAATGACACAGGGGAAAGGATAATGTACTGGGAACTCTTCAGAAGAATCTGATTTGTGGTGAGGGGCGAGAGATAAAAGCTCATTTAGGAACGACATGAACATGCTGCGTAGGTAGCTGTTTATCAGTAAATATCTCCACTGAGATTAAGAAAAGCAGTAGCTTAGTAAATTAAGTACGTCCTGGTATGGATACTGTACTGGTAACTCCCCAAAAGAATTTGGAGTGTGGGGAGGGAAGAGAGAAAGAAGCTCATTTAGGACCTGCCCTTCCGAAGGGGGTAGGAAGCTGTATATCAGGGAGTATCCCTTCTGAGAATAAAAACAGCTGGAGCTTGTTAAGGTAATTATACAGGGGAAAGGATAATGTACTGAGAACTCTTCATAATAATCTGATTTGTGGTGAGGGGAGAGAGATAAAAGCTCATTTAGGAACGACATTAACATGCTGCGTAGGTAGCTGTTTATCAGTAAATATCTCCACTGAGATTAAGAAAAGCAGTAGCTTAATTAATTAATTACTTCCTGGTATAGTTACTGTACTGGCAACTCCCCAAAAGAATCTGGATTGTACTGAGGGAACAGAGAAAAAAGCTCATTTAGGACCTGCACTTACGAATGGGGAAGGCAGATGTATATCAGGGAGTATCCCTTCTGAGAATAAACACCGCCAGAGGTTGTTAAGGTAATTACACAGGGGAAAGGATGATGTACTGGGAACTCCTCAGAAGAATCTGATTTGTGGTGAGGGGGAGACATAAAAGCTCATTTAGGAACGACATGAACATGCTTCGTAGGTAGCTGTTTATCAGTAAATATCTCCACTGAGATTAAGAAAAGCAGTAGCTTAATAAATTAAGTAGTTCCTGGTATGGTTACTGTACTGGTAACTCCCCAAAAGAATCTGGATTGTGGTGAGGGAATAGAGAAAAAGCTCATTTAGGACCTGCACTTACGAAGAGGTTAGGCAGCTGTATATCAGGGAATATCCCTACTGAGAATAAAAACAGCTGGAGATTGTTAAGGTACTTACACAGGGGAAAGGATAATGTACTTGGAACTCCTCAGAAGAATCTGATTTGTGGTGAGGGGAGAGAGATTAAAGCTCATTTAATAATGACATGAACATGCTGCGTAGGTAGCTGTTTATCAGTAAATATCTCCACTGAGATTAAGAAAATCAGTAGCTTAGTATACTGGTATGGTTCCTGTACTGGTAGCTCCCCAAAAGAATCTGGATTGTGGTGATGGAACAGAGATAAAGCTCATTTAGGACCCGCACTTACGAATGGGGAAGGCAGCTGTTTATCAGGGAGTATCCATTCTGAAAATAAAAACAGCTGGAGCTTGTTAAGGTAATTACACAGGGGAAATGATTTTGTACTGGAATCTCCTCAGAAGAATCTGATTTGTGTTGAGGAGAGAGAGATAAAATCTCATATATGAACGACATGAACATGCTGCGTATGTAGCTCTTTATCAGTAAATATCTCCACTGAGGTAAAGAATAGCAGTAGCTTAATAAATTAAGTACTTCCTGGTATGGTTATGTACTGGTAACTACCCAAAAGGATCTGGATTGTGATGAGGGAACAGAGAAAAATCTCATTTAGGACCTGCACTTACGAAGGGGGTAGGCAACTGTATATCAGGGAGTATCCCTTCTGAGAATAAAAACAGCTGGAGCTTTTTAAGGTAATTACACAGGGGAAATGATAATATACTGGGAACTCCTCAGAAGAATCTGATTTGTGGTGAGGGGACAGAGATAAAAGCTCTTTTAGGAACAACATGAACATGCTGCGTAGGTAGCTGTTTATCAGTAAATATCTCCACTGAGATTAAGAAAAGAAGTAACTTAATAAATTAAGTACTTCCTGGTATGGTTACTGTACTGGTAACTCCCCAAAAGAATCTGGATTGTGGTGAGGGAACAGAGAAAAAAGCTCATTTATGACCTGTGCTTACGAAGGGGGTAGGCAGCTGTATATCAGGGAGTATCCTTTCTGAGAATAAAAACAGCTGGAGCGTGTTAAGGTAATTACACAGGGGAAAGGATAATGTACTGGGAACTCCTCAGAAGAATCTGATTTGTGGTGAGGGCAGAATGATAAAAGCTCATTTAGGAACGATATGTACATGCTGTGTAGGTAGCTGTTTATAAGTAAATATCTCCACTGAGATTAAGAAAAGCAGTAGCTTAATGAATTAACTACTTCCTGGTATGGTTACTTTACTGGTAACTCCCCAAAAGAATCTGGATTGTGGTGAGGGAACAGAGAATAAAGCTCATTTACCACCTGCACTTATGAAGGGGGTAGGCAGCTGTATATCAGGGAGTATCCCTTCTGAGAATAAAAACATCTGGGGCTTGTTAAGGTAATTACACAGGGGAAAGGATAATGTACAGGGAACTCCTGAAAAGAATCTGATTTGTGGTGAGGATAGAGAGATAAAAGGTCATTTAGGAACGACATTAACATGCTGCGTAGGTAGCTGTTTATCAGAAAATATCTCCACTGAGATTAAGAAAAGCAGTAGCTTAATAAATTAAGTACTTCCTGGTATGGTTACTGTACTGGTAACTTCGCAAAAGAATCTGGATTTAGGTGAGGGAAGAGAGAAGAAAGCTCATTTAGGACCTGCACTTACGAAAGTGGTAGGCAGCGTTACATCTAGGAGTATCCCTTCTGAGAATAAGAACAACTGGAACTTGATATGGTAATTACATCGAGGAAAGGATAATGTAGTAGGAACTCCTCAGAAGAATCTGAATTGTGGTGAGGGGAGAGAGATACTATCTCAGTTAGGAACGACATGAATATACTGGGTAGGTAGCTCTTTATCAGAATTATCCCAACTGAGAGTAAGAAAAGATGTAGCTTAGTAAATTATGTACTTCCTGGTATGGTTACTGTACTGGTAACTCCCCAAAAGAATCTGGATTTTGGTAAGGGAACAGAGAAAAAAGCTCATTTAGGACCTGCACTTACGAAGAGGGTAGGCAGCTGTATATCAGGGAGTATCCCTTCTGAGAATAAAAACAGCTGGAGCTTGTTAAGGTAATTACACAGGGGAAAGGATAATGTACTGGGAACTCTTCAGAAGAATCTGATTTGTGGTGAGGGGCGAGAGATAAAAGCTCATTTAGGAACGACATGAACATGCTGCGTAGGTAGCTGTTTATCAGTAAATATCTCCACTGAGATTAAGAAAAGCAGTAGCTTAATAAATTAAGTAGTTCCTGGTATGGTTACTGTACTGGTAACTCCCCAAAAGAATCTGGATTGTGGTGAGGGAATAGAGAAAAAGCTCATTTAGGACCTGCACTTACGAAGAGGGTAGGCAGCTGTATATCAGGGAATATCCCTACTGAGAATAAAAACAGCTGGAGATTGTTAAGGTACTTACACAGGTGAAAGGATAATGTACTTGGAACTCCTCAGAAGAATCTGAATTGTGGTCAGGGGAGAGAGATAAAAGCTCATTTAAGAACGACATGAACATGCTGCGTAGGTAGCTGTTTATCAGTAAATATCTCCACTGAGATTAAGAAAATCAGTAACTCAGTAAACTGGTATGATTACTGTACTGGTAACTGCCCAAAAGAATCTGGATTGTGGTGAGGGAACAGAGAAAAACGCTCATTTAAGACCCGCGCTTACGAAGGTGGCAGGCAGCTGTATATCAGGGAATTTCCCTTCTGAGATGAATAACAGCTGGAGCTTGTTAAGGTAATTACACAGGGGAAAGGATAATGTACTGGGAACTCCTCAAAAGAATCTGATTTGTGGTGAGGGGAGAGAGATAAAAGCTCATTTAAGAACGACATGAACATGCTGCGTAGGTACCTGTTTTATCAGTAAATATCACCACTGAGATTAAGAAAAGCAGTAGCTTAATAAATTAAGTAATTCCTGGTATGGTTACTGTACTGGTAACTCCCCAGAAGAATCTGGATTGTGGTGAGGGAATAGAGAAAATGGTCATTTAGGACCTGCACTTACGAAGTGAGTAGGCAGCTGTATATCAGGGAGTATCCCTTCTGAGAATAAAAACAGCCCGAGCTTGTTAAGGTAATTACACAGGGGAAATGATACAGTACGGGGAACTCCTCAGAAGAATCTGATTTGTGGTGAGGGGAGAGAGATAAAAGCTCATTTAGGAACGACATGAACATGCTGTGTAAGTAGCTGTTTATCAGTAAATATCTCCACTGAGATTAAGAAAAGTAGTAGCTTAATAAATTAAGTACTTCCTGGTATGGTTACTGTACTGGTAACTCCCCAAAAGAATCTGGATTTTGGTGAGGGAACAGAGAAAAAATCTCATTTGGTACCTGCACTTACGAAGGGGGTAGGCAGCTGTATATCAGGGAGTATCCCTTCTGATAATAAAAAGAGCTGGAGCTTCTTAAGGTAATTACACAGCGGAAAGGATCATGTACTGGGATATCCTCAGAAGAATCTGATTTCTGGTGAGGGGAGAGAGATAAAAGCTCATTTAGGAACGACATGAACATTCTGTGTAGGTAGCTGTTTATCAGTAAATATCTCCACTGAGATTAAGAAAAGCAGTAGCGAGGATTTTGGCGGAAGACGGTGGAGGAGCGGCTGAGCCCTGCAGGGCTCCCTCCGATATCGAAGTTTTCTCACCTCATAGAAACTGTTTCTCTGAGAAAGAAATCCAAAGTAAGTTCTAACAGTACAGGGATTCTGAACAGGAAGGAAAAATCGACTTTGCTGGTCTGGAAACACAGTTTTGAGCTCCGGGCGGCGTCCCGCTGCAGCGCCAGCGCCGGCTCAGGCACAGTGCCTGGCACAGCCCCCCGCACTCCGCGCTGCTAAAGCGAGAAATACTCCAGACGGCAGCCGAGCACGGAGGACCTGACATCGCAGAGACAGCGTGAGTACCCCGCAAAAAAAAAAAAATTATTGTCGCTTGTGCCTACAGTCCAGCTTCTGGAAGGCATCCCTGTCCCCACCGCCAGAGCAAAGCGCCATCTTTGCCACTGGCATAGGGTCAGACCAGACTGGAACTGAAGCGGGCCTGGGGAAAGTGAGGTCAAAAAAGCCATCTTTGAAAAGGGCAGGAGGGGCGGAATCAGTGAGAACCAGCTCCGCCCAGAAGAACGCCCCCTGCCCTGGCGGGAGGCGAGTCCGGGGATTATCCAGAGATGCCCCGCCCTGCCCGCCGGAACTTCTAAACTTAAAGCAAAAGCTGCGAGCAGCTACCAGGGGCACGGAAACAACAGAAGGAGGAACAAAGAGTTCCGGGGACAGCTAAACGGTCCTGTCACAGAGGAAACTAATTCCCAGCCCAAAACGGAGCTGCATTCCATAGCTACCTATGCCAAAGAGGCCGCCTCCCTCAGGCAAGCAACTCTTAGTGGAGCAAAACAGGCCAGACGCGCCACGCTCTGCTGAGTTCACAGTCTAGTCAAGTCCAGGCATCAATGGCAGCGGCCCCACAGCAGACAGAGGAGCCACAGTTCCTGTGACTGCCTACGTCCCCATCGACAGAGGATGCCCAAGGCCTGCCTGCAAGCTGTGCGAACCTCAGAGACCCACGATTGCACCAACAGGGGAGAAGGTCAGAACAGATCCACCCCTTGCCAACTGAAATCAAGTCAACCAGCCAATCAGGAAAATAGACTGCAGTCCACTGCAGGGAAACCTGAGACTGGTTTCTTTTTCTTTTCAACATTTTTTTTAAACTTTTCTTTAAAATTTTCTTTTTAATTTTTTCACACCTGAAACATCATTGGCTGTTTTTTTGTTTGTTTGTTTGTTTGTTTTCCATTTTTACTGGTTTGTTTTATCAAGTTTTTTTTGTGTGTTTGTTTATTTGCTTGGGTGTCCCTTTTCTGTTATTTTCCTTTTTATTTACTTATGCTTCCTTGAAATAATTTTTCAGTTTTGTGTATCTGTCTTCCAGTATTTTTACTTCATTTCTCTCGTTGCGTCCTCTTCCTTTAAAAATTACTTTCCTATAACTAACTCCTACACCCTTTTCTGCTAACTCTCCAGTGTCTGTCATTTTATCAATGTGCTTTCTACTGATTCTACTCTTCTCCACATTTCCACGTCACTGAAACTAAACCAAAATCACCACCACCCCCCCAATACACTTTACTCTATTCTCTTTACTACCTCCAACTTACCCTCCTGACTTACTGCCTGGACCTCCAGGCTCCATTGACTCCTGGTTATTGGATAGAGGATATCCCAGCTTAATACGAGTGAATCAAAGGGGTTCATAGAGAAAGCCAGTCCTAAAAGAACTTAATATAAAAACAAGAATTGTGTATAAGGTTGTAACAGTAAATAAGTAACTACTGAATACAGGGCCCAGGATCAGATGTTATATTGAAATTGTATTCTTTAGGAACACCAAATCTAACTTTATAGACAGGTATACAAATTATCTGTATATAATTGTGAAATTGTAAGATTTACACAACAGTGCTTGGTAAGGGCTGCTTTGGGTCTTAAACAGTGCTCACAGGTGCTGGTAGACTGGCATTCCCAATCCAAATGGGCAGAAGAAACACAAGAAAGATGGCAAATAATGAAGTCTTATCCCCCACCCAAAACAAGCAGGAAGCAGAGCAGTCAATCAAAAACATAGAAGAAAACCCCCAAAATGCTCTACAACGTTTACTGATAAACATGATAAATGAAAAGTTTGAATCTCTTCAGTCAATTATGTTAGAGCGTGAGGAGGCAAAGCAAAAATTAATGGAGAATTTCATGGCATCCACAAATAGAAAGATAAGTGAGCTTCAAGAGTCAAATGAAAAGATAGCTACCCAACTTAAAGATTTGAGAGACAACACTCAAAACCAAAGTAATGAAGTTAATGAAGTAAAGAAGTCCATACAGGACCTAAGAAATGACATGGAAATCATCAGGAAAGACCAGTCAGAAGGAAAAGAGATTCGAAATCAAGTAGCTAGCCTACAGTCCCGACTAACTGAAGCAGAGGATCGAATCTCAGGAGCTGAAGATTCCTTAGATTCTATGGAGAAAGATCAAAAATCAATACAAATCCAGTCCAAGCAACAAAACAGATCGCTACAGGAGATTCAAGACACAATCAGGAAGCCCAATTTAAGGATAATAGGTATTGAGGGAAAACTTGGAGAAAGAGGTTAATGGGATAGGCAACCTATTTAACAGAATATTAGCTGAGAACTTCCCAAACATCCAGAAGGAAAGGCCTATACAGATACAAGAAGCATTTAGAACCCCAAATCGACCAGACCAGAATAGGACTTCCCACCGACACATTGTGATCAAAACAGCTTCAGCAGAGTGCAAGGAAAAAATACTCAAAGCTGTTAGGGCAAAGAAAACTATCACATATAAAGGAAAAGCAATCAGAATTACCCCAGACTTCTCAGCAGAGACCATGAAAGCAAGGAGAGCCTGGAATGAAGTATAGCAAACTCTAAATAAAAACAACTACCAACCAAGAATTCTGTACCCCGCCAAACTCTCCTTCATATCCGAAGGTCAAATAAAAGTCTTCCACAATAAGGAAAAACTGAAACAATATATCTCCAAAAAACCAGCTTTACACAAAATCCTTAAAGATGTACTATACAGGGAAAATAATCAAGATCCCAACACAGACAGAGAAATGAACCCTAAATAGTAAACACTAGATCAAGAAATGGGAAGACACAGCTTTAAACAAGACAGTGAAAATGAAAGGAACAAACGATCACCTCTCAATCCTAACTGTCAACATTAATGGACTTAATTCTCCAATCAAACGACATAGGCTCATAACTTGGATCACAAATCAAGATCCATCTTTCTGCTGCCTCCAAGAGACACATCTATCCAGCAAAAGTAAACATCTTCTAAAAGTGAAAGGCTGGAAACAAATCTATCAAGCAAATGGCCCCCATAAGCAGGCTGGAGTTGCAATCCTAGTATCAGACAAAATTGACTTCAAATTAAAAAAGGTAAGAAGAGACAAAGAAGGTTACTACATACTAGTAAAAGGATCTCTCCAACAGGAAGAAATAACCATCCTAAATATCTACACGCCAAATGCAGGAGCACCCAACTTCATCAAACAAACACTACTGGCTCTAAAAATATTCATAGACCCAAACACAATGATAGTGGGGGACTTTAACACTCCACTATCACCTCTGGACAGATCAACACGCCAAAAACTGAACAAAGAAACCACAGAACTAAACAATTGCATAGACCAACTAGACTTAATCGACATCTACAGAATATTCCACCCAGCAAGGACAGAATACACATTCTTTTCGGCAGCACACGGAACACTCTCCAAAATAGATCACATCTTAGGGCACAAAGAAAATCTGTACAAATTCAGAAGTATCAAAATCATTCCCTGCATTCTTTCAGACCACAATGGAATAAAATTAGAGCTCAACTCATTCAGCCACCACAGAAAATCCCACAATTCATGGAGACTAAAGAACACACTGCTGAACCATCAGTGGATCATTGAAGAAATTAAAACAGAAATTCAAATGTTTATGGACTTCAACCAAGTTGAGGGCACAAAGTACCAGCTCCTTTGGGACACAGCAAAGGCAGTACTCAGAGGAAAATTCATATCTCTGAGTACATACACCAACAAACTGGAGAAACAGCAACTCAGTAATTTAAGGAAGCACCTTAATTTTCTGGAGAGAGAACAGCAAGCCAAACCCCAAGTCAATAGACGGAAGCAAATAATTAAAATCAAATCAGAATTAAATCAATTAGAGACGAAAAAAACCATCGAAAGAATCAACAAAACGAAGAGTTGGTTCTTTGAAAAAATCAACAAGATAGACAGACCCCTGCAAACCTGACCAAAGAACGAAGGCAGCACACTCAAATAACAGATAAGAGATGAAAACAGGTAACATCACACAGAAATAACCGAAATTCAGAAAATAATAAGGGACTATTTGAAAACCTTTATGCCAACAAATTCGAGAACTTGGAAGAAATGGATGATTTCCTAGAAAAATTGGTACCCCCAAACTCAACTATGAAGACTTAAACCTTCTAAACAGACCCATATCCAGTATTGAAATAGAAACAGCAATAAATGATCTCCCATCCAAGAAAAGCCAGGTCCAGATGGATTCACCGCAGAATTCTACAAGGCCTTCAAAACAGAACTCACTCCAATATTTCTCAAACCTCTTCAATGAAATTGAAAGAGAACGTTCACTGCCAGACTCATTTCTGAAGCAGTATAACCCTCATCCCAAAACAGGCAGAGACTCATCACGGAAAGAGGACTACAGACCAATCTCCCTGATGAACATAGATGCAAAAATTCTCAACAAATTCTGGCCAATCGACTTCAACAGGTCATCAAAAAAATCATACACCACGATCAAACTGGATTCATCCCAGGGATGCAAAAGCTGGTTTAATATACGCAAGTCAATTAATGTAATCCACCACATCAACCGGAGCAAGGTAAAGAACCACATGGTTTAATCGCTGGATGCGGAAAAAGCGTTCGATAAAATCCAGCACCCATTTATGCTAAAAGCCCTGGAAAAACTGGGATTCCAGGGAACATTCCTGAATATAATCAAGGCAGTTTATGACAAACCAACAGCAAGCATAACTCTAAATGGTGAAAAACTAAAGCCATTTCCTTTAAAATCAGGAACAAGGCAGGGATGTCCACTCTCTCCCCTGCTCTTCAACATAGTACTAGAATTCCTAGCCAGAGCAATTAGGCAAGAAGAGAATATAAAAGGGGATCCAAATAGGAAAAGATGAAGTTAAACTTTCTCTCTCGCAGATGACATGATCCTATACCTAAAGAATCCCATAGACCTCTACCCCCAAGCTACCTAGAGCTGATACAAAACTTTGGCAAAGTTGCAGGATATAAATAAACCTTCAAAAATCAACGGCCTTTCTCTATGCTAACAACCGAAGACCGAGGCTGAAATCAGGAAAGCAACTCCTTTTGCAATAGCCCCCAAAAACATAAAATACCTAGGAATAACCTAACCAAAGAAGTGAAGACCTCTTTGAAGAGAACTTTAAAAGCTTGAAAAATGAAATTAAGTCAGAACTAAGAAATGGAAAAACCCTCCCATGCTCCTGGATTGGGAGGATTAATGTAATCAAAATGGCAATATTGCCAAAGGCTATCTAAAAATTCAATGCAATACCCATTAATATCCCAACACCATTCTTTAATGAATAGAGGAAGCAATCCAGAAATTCATATGGAGCAATAAAGGACCTAGAATAGCAAAAACACTCTTAAGCAGAAAGAACAGTGCTGGAGGAATTACAATACCCAACTTCAAGCTGTATTATAAAGCTATAGTAATAAAAACAGCTTGGTATTGGCACCGGAACAGGCCTGAAGACCAATGGAACAGAATTGAAGACCCAGAATTAAACCCACAGAACTATGCCTACTTAAACTTTGATAAAGGAGCTAAAACAATAGTATGGAAGAAAGATAGCCTCTTTAACAAGTGGTGCTTGCAAAACTGGCTCAACACATGCAACAAACTAAAACTAGATCTCTTATATATCACCCTGCACCAAAATCAATTCCAAATGGATTAAAGACCTTGAAATCAAAACAGGCACCCTGAAGACACTAAAGGAAGGAGTAGAGAAACACTTGGGCTCCTTGGCACAGGACAGAACTTCCTTAACAAAGACCCTGAAAGGCTACAATCAAAGAAGGTTGGACAAATGGGACTGCATCAAACTCCAGAGCTTCTGCACGGCAAAGACATAGCTCTCAAGATAAACAGAAAAGCCCACAGACTGGGAGAAGATCCTTTACCGGACATTCAACAGACAAAGGCCTTCATCTCTAAAATATATGCAGAACTAAAAAAATACCTTCTTCCAAAAGAAAACTGCAAAGAACCAATAGCCCCCTCATCAAGTGGGCTAAAGACTTACAACGAAACTTCTCTGATGAGGAAATGAGAATGCCAATAGGACATATGAAAAAATGCTCTACATCACTGGCCATAAAGGAAATGCAAATTAAAACAACATTGAGATTCCATCTCACCCCAGCAAGAATGTCATATATCAAGCAAAACTAATAATAACAATTGTTGGAGGGGATGTGCGCCAAAAGGAACCACTACTTCGTTGTTGGTGGGGAATGTAAACTGGTTCAGCCACTCTGGCAAGCAGTATGGAGATTCCCTCAGAAGGCTCAATATAGAACTCCCCTATGACCCCAGCAGCCCCACTGTTGGGTATCTATCCAAAAGCCCACAAACAAAATCACAGTAATGCCACCAGCACAACAATGTTCATCGCAGCACAATTTGTCATAGCGAGGAAGCTGGAACCAACCCAGATGCCCCTCCATAGATGAATGGATCAGGAAAATGTGGTACATTTACACAATGGAATTTTATGCCTCTATCAGAAAGAATGACATTGTTCCATTGTAAGGAAATGGAAGGACTTGGAAAGGTTATACTAAGTGAAGTGAGCCAGACCCAAAGAAACATGGACTCTATGGCCCTCCCTTATTGGGAATAATTAGTACAGGTTTAGGCAAGCCATAGCAGAGCATCACAAGGCCCAATAGCTATACCCTTAGAAACACATAAGATGATGCTATTGAAATGAACTCCATGTTATGGAAACATTGATATATCACAGTTGTAACCACTTTCAAGGTCCTATGTGTATGTGTACTTTCTATTATAGACAATGTTTTGTATCACCTTCCTATGTTTGTACCTACACTATCTCTGTAATCTTATCTGAGTATATTGGAAACCGTGTTTACTGGTATTGGAAGTAGGAAATTCAAAGGGAATACCAACTTCGAGAGACACAGGGTAAAAAAGAGAAATAACTACGAAAGCAATACTTGCAAAACTGTTTGGTGTAAGTGAACTGAACACCAGGGGGGAGGAGGGAAAGGGGGGAGGAAGGGGGGCATGAGGGACAAGGCAACAAACAGTACAAGAAATGTATCCCATGCCCAACGTATGATATTGTAACCTCTCTGTACGTCAGTTTGATAATAAAAATTTGAGAAGAAAAAAAAAGAAAAGCAGTAGCTTAATAAATTAAGTACTTCCTGTATGGTTACTGTACTGGTAACTCCCCAAAAGAATCTGATTGTGGTGAGGGAATAGACAAAAATCTCATTTAGGACCTACACTTACGAAAGGGGTAGGTGGGTGTATATCAGGGAGTATCCCTTCTGAGAATAAAAACAGCTGGAGCTTGTTAAGGTAATTACACAGAGGAAAGGATCATGTACTGGGATATCCTCAGAAGAATCTGATTTCTGGTGAGGGGAGAGAGATAAAAGCTCATTTAGGAACGACATGAACATTCTGTGTAGGTAGCTGTTTATCAGTAAATATCTCCACTGAGATTAAGAAAAGCAGTAGCGAGGATTTTGGCGGAAGACGGTGGAGGAGCGGCTGAGCCCTGCAGGGCTCCCTCCGATATCGAAGTTTTCTCACCTCATAGAAACTGTTTCTCTGAGAAAGAAATCCAAAGTAAGTTCTAACAGTACAGGATTCTGAACAGGAAGGAAAAATCGACTTTGCTGGTCTGGAAACACAGTTTTGAGCTCCGGGCGGCGTCCCGCTGCAGCGCCAGCGCCGGCTCAGGCACAGTGCCTGGCACAGCCCCCCGCACTCCCGCGCTGCTAAAGCGAGAAATACTCCAGACGGCAGCCGAGCACGGAGGACCTGACATCGCAGAGACAGCGTGAGTACCCCCGCAAAAAAA
>NW_025956989.1:0-38719 GCF_023159225.1 Perognathus longimembris pacificus
TGTTTATCAGTAAATATCTCCACTGAGATTAAGAAAAGCAGTAGCTTAATAAATTAAGTACTTCCTGGTATGGTTACTGTACTGGAACTCCCCAAAAGAATCTGGATTGTGGTGAGGGAACAGAGAAAAAAGCTCATTTAGGACCTGCACTTACGAAGGGGGTAGGCAGCTGTATATCAGGGAGTAAACCTTCTGAGAATAAAAACAGCTGGAGCTTGTTAAGGTAATTACACAGGGGAAAGGATAATGTACTGGGAACTCCTCAGAAGAATCTGATTTGTGGTGAGGGGAGAGAGATAAAAGCTCATTTAGGAACGACATGAACATGCTGCGTAGGTAGCTGTTTATCAGTAAATATCTCCACTGAGATTAAGAAAAGCAGTAGCTTAATAAATTAAGTACTTCCTGGTATGGTTACTGTACTGGTAACTCCCAAAAGAATCTGGATTGTGGTGAGGGAGCAGAGCAAAAAGCTCTTTAGGACCTGCACTTACGAAGGGGGTAGTCAGCTGTATATCAGGGAGTAAACCTTCTGAGAATAAAAACAGCTGGAGCTTGTTAAGGTAATTACACAGGGGAAAGGATAATGTACTGGGAACTCCTCAGAAGATTCTGATTTGGGTTGAGGGGAGAGAGATAAAAGCTCATTTAGGAACGACATGAACATGCTGCGTACGTAGCTGTTTATCAGTAAATATCTCCACTGAGATTAAGAAAAGCAGTAGCTTAATAAATTAAGTACTTCCTGGTATGGTTACTGTACTGGTAACTCCCCAAAAGAATCTGGATTGTGGTGAGGGAACAGAGAAAAAAGCTCATTTAGGACCTGCACTTACGAAGGGGTAGGCAGCTGTATATCAGGGAGTAAACCTTCTGAGAATAAAAACAGCTGGAGCTTGTTAAGGTAATTACACAGGGAAAGGATAATGTACTGGGAACTCCTCAGAAGAATCTGATTTGTGGTGAGGGGAGAGAGATAAAAGCTCATTTAGGAACGACATGAACATGCTGCGTAGGTAGCTGTTTATCAGTAAATATCTCCACTGAGATTAAGAAAAGCAGTAGCTTAAAAAATTAAGTACTTCCTGGTATGGTTACTGTACTGGTAACTCCCCAAAAGAATCTGGATTGTGGTGAGGGAACAGAGAAAAAAGCTCATTTAGGACCTGCACTTACGAATGGGTAGGCAGCTGTATATCAGGGAGTAAACCTTCTGAGAATAAAAACAGCTGGAGCTTGTTAAGGTAATTACACTGGGGAAAGGATAATGTACTGGGAACTCCTCAGAAGAATCTGATTTGTGGTGAGGGGAGAGAGATAAAAGCTCATTTAGGAACGACATGAACATGCTGCGTAGGTAGCTGTTTATCAGTAAATATCTCCACTGAGATTAAGAAAAGCAGTAGCTTAATAAATTAAGTACTTCCTGGTATGGTTACTGTACTGGTAACTCCCCAAAAGAATCTGGATTGTGGTGAGGGAACAGAGAAAAAAGCTCATTTAGGACCTGCACTTACGAAGGGGGTAGGCAGCTGTATATCAGGGAGTAAACCTTCTGAGAATAAAAACAGCTGGAGCTTGTTAAGGTAATTACACAGGGGAAAGGATAATGTACTGGGAAATCCTCAGAAGAATCTGATTTGTGGTGAGGGGAGAGAGATAAAAGCTCATTTAGGAACGACATGAACATGCTGCGTAGGTAGCTGTTTATCAGTAAATATCTCCACTGAGATTAAGAAAAGCAGTAGCTTAATAAATTAAGTACTTCCTGGTATGGTTACTGTACTGGTAACTCCCCAAAAGAATCTGGATTGTGGTGAGGGACAGAGAAAAAAGCTCTTTTAGGACCTGCACTTACGAAGGGGGTAGCAGTATATATCAGGGAGTAAACCTTCTGAGAATAAAAACAGCTGGAGCTTGTTAAGGTAATTACACAGGGGAAAGGATAATGTACTGGGAACTCCTCAGAAGAATCTGATTTGTGGTTGAGGGGAGAGAGATAAAAGCTCATTTAGGAACGACATGAACATGCTGCGTACGTAGCTGTTTATCAGTAAATATCTCCACTGAGATTAAGAAAAGCAGTAGCTTAATAAATTAAGTACTTCCTGGTATGGTTACTGTACTGGTAACTCCCCAAAAGAATCTGGATTGTGGTGAGGGAACACAGAAAAAAGCTCATTTAGGACCTGCACTTACGAAGGGGGTAGGCAGCTGTATATCAGGGAGTAAACCTTCTGAGAATAAAAACAGCTGGAGCTTGTTAAGGTAATTACACAGGGGAAAGGATAATGTACTGGGAACTCCTCAGAAGAATCTGATTTGTGGTGAGGGGAGAGAGATAAAAGCTCATTTAGGAACGACATGAACATGCTGCGTAGGTAGCTGTTTATCAGTAAATATCTCCACTGAGATTAAGAAAAGCAGTAGCTTAATAAATTAAGTACTTCCTGGTATGGTTACTGTACTGGTAACTCCCCAAAAGAATCTGGATTGTGGTGAGGGAACAGAGAAAAAAGCTCATTTAGGACCTGCACTTACGAAGGGGGTAGGCAGCTGTATATCAGGGAGTAAACCTTCTGAGAATAAAAACAGCTGGAGCTTGTTAAGGTAATTACACAGGGGAAAGGATAATGTACTGGGAACTCCTCAGAAGAATCTGATTTGTGGTGAGGGGAGAGAGATAAAAGCTCATTTAGGAACGACATGAACATGCTGCGTAGGTAGCTGTTTATCAGTAAATATCTCCACTGAGATTAAGAAAAGCAGTAGCTTAATAAATTAAGTACTTCCTGGTATGGTTACTGTACTGGTAACTCCCCAAAAGAATCTGGATTGTGGTGAGGGAACAGAGAAAAAAGCTCATTTAGGACCTGCACTTACGAAGGGGTAGGCAGCTGTATATCAGGGAGTAAACCTTCTGAGAATAAAAACAGCTGGAGCTTGTTAAGGTAATTACACAGGGGAAAGGATAATGTACTGGGAACTCCTCAGAAGAATCTGATTTGTGGTGAGGGGAGAGAGATAAAAGCTCATTTAGGAACGACATGAACATGCTGCGTAGGTAGCTGTTTATCAGTAAATATCTCCACTGAGATTAAGAAAAGCAGTAGCTTAATAAATTAAGTACTTCCTGGTATGGTTACTGTACTGGTAACTCCCCAAAAGAATCTGGATTGTGGTGAGGGAACAGAGAAAAAAGCTCATTTAGGACCTGCACTTACGAAGGGGGTAGGCAGCTGTATATCAGGGAGTAAACCTTCTGAGAATAAAAACAGCTGGAGCTTGTTAAGGTAATTACACAGGGGAAAGGATAATGTACTGGGAACTCCTCAGAAGAATCTGATTTGTGGTGAGGGGAGAGAGATAAAAGCTCATTTAGGAACGACATGAACATGCTGCGTAGGTAGCTGTTTATCAGTAAATATCTCCACTGAGATTAAGAAAAGCAGTAGCTTAATAAATTAAGTACTTCCTGGTATGGTTACTGTACTGGTAACTCCCCAAAAGAATCTGGATTGTGGTGAGGGAACAGAGAAAAAAGCTCATTTAGGACCTGCACTTACGAAGGGGGTAGGCAGCTGTATATCAGGGAGTAAACCTTCTGAGAATAAAAACAGCTGGAGCTTGTTAAGGTAATTACACAGGGGAAAGGATAATGTACTGGGAACTCCTCAGAAGAATCTGATTTGTGGTGTGGGGAGAGAGATAAAAGCTCATTTAGGAACGACATGAACATGCTGCGTAGGTAGCTGTTTATCAGTAAATATCTCCACTGAGATTAAGAAAAGCAGTAGCTTAATAAATTAAGTACTTCCTGGTATGGTTACTGTACTGGTAACTCCCCAAAAGAATCTGGATTGTGGTGAGGGAACAGAGAAAAAAGCTCATTTAGGACCTGCACTTACGAAGGGGGTAGGCAGCTGTATATCAGGGAGTAAACTTCTGAGAATAAAAACAGCTGGAGCTTGTTAAGGTAATTACACAGGGGAAAGGATAATGTACTGGGAACTCCTCAGAAGAATCTGATTTGTGGTGAGGGGAGAGAGATAAAAGCTCATTTAGGAACGACATGAACATGCTGCGTAGGTAGCTGTTTATCAGTAAATATCTCCACTGAGATTAAGAAAAGCAGTAGCTTAATAAATTAAGTACTTCCTGGTATGGTTACTGTACTGGTAACTCCCCAAAAGAATCTGGATTGTGGTGAGGGAACAGAGAAAAAAGCTCATTTAGGACCTGCACTTACGAAGGGGTAGGCAGCTGTATATCAGGGAGTAAACCTTCTGAGAATAAAAACAGCTGGAGCTTGTTAAGGTAATTACACAGGGGAAAGGATAATGTACTGGGAACTCCTCAGAAGAATCTGATTTGTGGTGAGGGGAGAGAGATAAAAGCTCATTTAGGAACGACATGAACATGCTGCGTAGGTAGCTGTTTATCAGTAAATATCTCCACTGAGATTAAGAAAAGCAGTAGCTTAATAAATTAAGTACTTCCTGGTATGGTTACTGTACTGGTAACTCCCCAAAAGAATCTGGATTGTGGTGAGGGAACAGAGAAAAAAGCTCATTTAGGACCTGCACTTACGAAGGGGGTAGGCAGCTGTATATCAGGGAGTAAACCTTCTGAGAATAAAAACAGCTGGAGCTTGTTAAGGTAATTACACAGGGGAAAGGATAATGTACTGGGAACTCCTCAGAAGAATCTGATTTGTGGTGGGGGAGAGAGATAAAAGCTCATTTAGGAACGACATGAACATGCTGCGTAGGTAGCTGTTTATCAGTAAATATCTCCACTGAGATTAAGAAAAGCAGTAGCTTAATAAATTAAGTACTTCCTGGTATGGTTACTGTACTGGTAACTCCCCAAAAGAATCTGGATTGTGGTGAGGGAACAGAGAAAAAAGCTCATTTAGGACCTGCACTTACGAAGGGGGTAGGCAGCTGTATATCAGGGAGTAAACCTTCTGAGAATAAAAACAGCTGGAGCTTGTTAAGGTAATTACACAGGGGAAAGGATAATGTACTGGGAACTCCTCAGAAGAATCTGATTTGTGGTGGGGAGAGAGATAAAAGCTCATTTAGGAACGACATGAACATGCTGCGTAGGTAGCTGTTTATCAGTAAATATCTCCACTGAGATTAAGAAAAGCAGTAGCTTAATAAATTAAGTACTTCCTGGTATGGTTACTGTACTGGTAACTCCCCAAAAGAATCTGGATTGTGGTGAGGGAACAGAGAAAAAAGCTCATTTAGGACCTGCACTTACGAAGGGGGTAGGCAGCTGTATATCAGGGAGTAAACCTTCTGAGAATAAAAACAGCTGGAGCTTGTTAAGGTAATTACACAGGGGAAAGGATAATGTACTGGGAACTCCTCAGAAGAATCTGATTTGTGGTGAGGGGAGAGAGATAAAAGCTCATTTAGGAACGACATGAACATGCTGCGTAGGTAGCTGTTTATCAGTAAATATCTCCACTGAGATTAAGAAAAGCAGTAGCTTAATAAATTAAGTACTTCCTGGTATGGTTACTGTACTGGTAACTCCCCAAAAGAATCTGGATTGTGGTGAGGGAACAGAGAAAAAAGCTCATTTAGGACCTGCACTTACGAAGGGGTAGGCAGCTGTATATCAGGGAGTAAACCTTCTGAGAATAAAAACAGCTGGAGCTTGTTAAGGTAATTACACAGGGGAAAGGATAATGTACTGGGAACTCCTCAGAAGAATCTGATTTGTGGTGAGGGGAGAGAGATAAAAGCTCATTTAGGAACGACATGAACATGCTGCGTAGGTAGCTGTTTATCAGTAAATATCTCCACTGAGATTAAGAAAAGCAGTAGCTTAATAAATTAAGTACTTCCTGGTATGGTTACTGTACTGGTAACTCCCCAAAAGAATCTGGATTGTGGTGAGGGAACAGAGAAAAAAGCTCATTTAGGACCTGCACTTACGAAGGGGGTAGGCAGCTGTATATCAGGGAGTAAACCTTCTGAGAATAAAAACAGCTGGAGCTTGTTAAGGTAATTACACGGGGAAAGGATAATGTACTGGGAACTCCTCAGAAGAATCTGATTTGTGGTGAGGGAGAGAGATAAAAGCTCATTTAGGAACGACATGAACATGCTGCGTAGGTAGCTGTTTATCAGTAAATATCTCCACTGAGATTAAGAAAAGCAGTAGCTTAATAAATTAAGTACTTCCTGGTATGGTTACTGTACTGGTAACTCCCCAAAAGAATCTGGATTGTGGTAGGGAACAGAGAAAAAAGCTCATTTAGGACCTGCACTTACGAAGGGGGTAGGCAGCTGTATATCAGGGGTAAACCTTCTGAGAATAAAAACAGCTGGAGCTTGTTAAGGTAATTACACAGGGGAAAGGATAATGTACTGGGAACTCCTCAGAAGAATCTGATTTGTGGTGAGGGGAGAGAGATAAAAGCTCATTTAGGAACGACATGAACATGCTGCGTAGGTAGCTGTTTATCAGTAAATATCTCCACTGAGATTAAGAAAAGCAGTAGCTTAATAAATTAAGTACTTCCTGGTATGGTTACTGTACTGGTAACTCCCCAAAAGAATCTGGATTGTGGTGAGGGAACAGAGAAAAAAGCTCATTTAGGACCTGCACTTACGAAGGGGGTAGGCAGCTGTATATCAGGGAGTAAACCTTCTGAGAATAAAAACAGCTGGAGCTTGTTAAGGTAATTACACAGGGGAAAGGATAATGTACTGGGAACTCCTCAGAAGAATCTGATTTGTGGTGAGGGGAGAGAGATAAAAGCTCATTTAGGAACGACATGAACATGCTGCGTAGGTAGCTGTTTATCAGTAAATATCTCCACTGAGATTAAGAAAAGCAGTAGCTTAATAAATTAAGTACTTCCTGGTATGGTTACTGTACTGGTAACTCCCCAAAAGAATCTGGATTGTGGTGAGGGAACAGAGAAAAAAGCTCATTTAGGACCTGCACTTACGAAGGGGTAGGCAGCTGTATATCAGGGAGTAAACCTTCTGAGAATAAAAACAGCTGGAGCTTGTTAAGGTAATTACACAGGGGAAAGGATAATGTACTGGGAACTCCTCAGAAGAATCTGATTTGTGGTGAGGGGAGAGAGATAAAAGCTCATTTAGGAACGACATGAACATGCTGCGTAGGTAGCTGTTTATCAGTAAATATCTCCACTGAGATTAAGAAAAGCAGTAGCTTAATAAATTAAGTACTTCCTGGTATGGTTACTGTACTGGTAACTCCCCAAAAGAATCTGGATTGTGGTGAGGGAACAGAGAAAAAAGCTCATTTAGGACCTGCACTTACGAAGGGGGTAGGCAGCTGTATATCAGGGAGTAAACCTTCTGAGAATAAAAACAGCTGGAGCTTGTTAAGGTAATTACACAGGGGAAAGGATAATGTACTGGGAACTCCTCAGAAGAATCTGATTTGTGGTGGGGGAGAGAGATAAAAGCTCATTTAGGAACGACATGAACATGCTGCGTAGGTAGCTGTTTATCAGTAAATATCTCCACTGAGATTAAGAAAAGCAGTAGCTTAATAAATTAAGTACTTCCTGGTATGGTTACTGTACTGGTAACTCCCCAAAAGAATCTGGATTGTGGTGAGGGAACAGAGAAAAAAGCTCATTTAGGACCTGCACTTACGAAGGGGGTAGGCAGCTGTATATCAGGGAGTAAACCTTCTGAGAATAAAAACAGCTGGAGCTTGTTAAGGTAATTACACAGGGAAAGGATAATGTACTGGGAACTCCTCAGAAGAATCTGATTTGTGGTGAGGGGAGAGAGATAAAAGCTCATTTAGGAACGACATGAACATGCTGCGTAGGTAGCTGTTTATCAGTAAATATCTCCACTGAGATTAAGAAAAGCAGTAGCTTAATAAATTAAGTACTTCCTGGTATGGTTACTGTACTGGTAACTCCCCAAAAGAATCTGGATTGTGGTGAGGGAACAGAGAAAAAAGCTCATTTAGGACCTGCACTTACGAAGGGGGTAGGCAGCTGTATATCAGGGAGTAAACCTTCTGAGAATAAAAACAGCTGGAGCTTGTTAAGGTAATTACACAGGGGAAAGGATAATGTACTGGGAACTCCTCAGAAGAATCTGATTTGTGGTGAGGGGAGAGAGATAAAAGCTCATTTAGGAACGACATGAACATGCTGCGTAGGTAGCTGTTTATCAGTAAATATCTCCACTGAGATTAAGAAAAGCAGTAGCTTAATAAATTAAGTACTTCCTGGTATGGTTACTGTACTGGTAACTCCCCAAAAGAATCTGGATTGTGGTGAGGGAACAGAGAAAAAAGCTCATTTAGGACCTGCACTTACGAAGGGGGTAGGCAGCTGTATATCAGGGAGTAAACCTTCTGAGAATAAAAACAGCTGGAGCTTGTTAAGGTAATTACACAGGGGAAAGGATAATGTACTGGGAACTCCTCAGAAGAATCTGATTTGTGGTGTGGGGAGAGAGATAAAAGCTCATTTAGGAACGACATGAACATGCTGCGTAGGTAGCTGTTTATCAGTAAATATCTCCACTGAGATTAAGAAAAGCAGTAGCTTAATAAATTAAGTACTTCCTGGTATGGTTACTGTACTGGTAACTCCCCAAAAGAATCTGGATTGTGGTGAGGGAACAGAGAAAAAAGCTCATTTAGGACCTGCACTTACGAAGGGGGTAGGCAGCTGTATATCAGGGAGTAAACCTTCTGAGAATAAAAACAGCTGGAGCTTGTTAAGGTAATTACACAGGGGAAAGGATAATGTACTGGGAACTCCTCAGAAGAATCTGATTTGTGGTGAGGGAGAGAGATAAAAGCTCATTTAGGAACGACATGAACATGCTGCGTAGGTAGCTGTTTATCAGTAAATATCTCCACTGAGATTAAGAAAAGCAGTAGCTTAATAAATTAAGTACTTCCTGGTATGGTTACTGTACTGGTAACTCCCCAAAAGAATCTGGATTGTGGTGAGGGAACAGAGAAAAAAGCTCATTTAGGACCTGCACTTACGAAGGGGTAGGCAGCTGTATATCAGGGAGTAAACCTTCTGAGAATAAAAACAGCTGGAGCTTGTTAAGGTAATTACACAGGGGAAAGGATAATGTACTGGGAACTCCTCAGAAGAATCTGATTTGTGGTGAGGGGAGAGAGATAAAAGCTCATTTAGGAACGACATGAACATGCTGCGTAGGTAGCTGTTTATCAGTAAATATCTCCACTGAGATTAAGAAAAGCAGTAGCTTAATAAATTAAGTACTTCCTGGTATGGTTACTGTACTGGTAACTCCCCAAAAGAATCTGGATTGTGGTGAGGGAACAGAGAAAAAAGCTCATTTAGGACCTGCACTTACGAAGGGGGTAGGCAGCTGTATATCAGGGAGTAAACCTTCTGAGAATAAAAACAGCTGGAGCTTGTTAAGGTAATTACACAGGGGAAAGGATAATGTACTGGGAACTCCTCAGAAGAATCTGATTTGTGGTGAGGGGAGAGAGATAAAAGCTCATTTAGGAACGACATGAACATGCTGCGTAGGTAGCTGTTTATCAGTAAATATCTCCACTGAGATTAAGAAAAGCAGTAGCTTAATAAATTAAGTACTTCCTGGTATGGTTACTGTACTGGTAACTCCCCAAAAGAATCTGGATTGTGGTGAGGGAACAGAGAAAAAAGCTCATTTAGGACCTGCACTTACGAAGGGGGTAGGCAGCTGTATATCAGGGAGTAAACCTTCTGAGAATAAAAACAGCTGGAGCTTGTTAAGGTAATTACACAGGGGAAAGGATAATGTACTGGGAACTCCTCAGAAGAATCTGATTTGTGGTGAGGGGAGAGAGATAAAAGCTCATTTAGGAACGACATGAACATGCTGCGTAGGTAGCTGTTTATCAGTAAATATCTCCACTGAGATTAAGAAAAGCAGTAGCTTAATAAATTAAGTACTTCCTGGTATGGTTACTGTACTGGTAACTCCCCAAAAGAATCTGGATTGTGGTGAGGGAACAGAGAAAAAAGCTCATTTAGGACCTGCACTTACGAAGGGGGTAGGCAGCTGTATATCAGGGAGTAAACCTTCTGAGAATAAAAACAGCTGGAGCTTGTTAAGGTAATTACACAGGGGAAAGGATAATGTACTGGGAACTCCTCAGAAGAATCTGATTTGTGGTGAGGGAGAGAGATAAAAGCTCATTTAGGAACGACATGAACATGCTGCGTAGGTAGCTGTTTATCAGTAAATATCTCCACTGAGATTAAGAAAAGCAGTAGCTTAATAAATTAAGTACTTCCTGGTATGGTTACTGTACTGGTAACTCCCCAAAAGAATCTGGATTGTGGTGAGGGAACAGAGAAAAAAGCTCATTTAGGACCTGCACTTACGAAGGGGGTAGGCAGCTGTATATCAGGGAGTAAACCTTCTGAGAATAAAAACAGCTGGAGCTTGTTAAGGTAATTACACAGGGGAAAGGATAATGTACTGGGAACTCCTCAGAAGAATCTGATTTGTGGTGAGGGGAGAGAGATAAAAGCTCATTTAGGAACGACATGAACATGCTGCGTAGGTAGCTGTTTATCAGTAAATATCTCCACTGAGATTAAGAAAAGCAGTAGCTTAATAAATTAAGTACTTCCTGGTATGGTTACTGTACTGGTAACTCCCCAAAAGAATCTGGATTGTGGTGAGGGAACAGAGAAAAAAGCTCATTTAGGACCTGCACTTACGAAGGGGGTAGGCAGCTGTATATCAGGGAGTAAACCTTCTGAGAATAAAAACAGCTGGAGCTTGTTAAGGTAATTACACAGGGGAAAGGATAATGTACTGGGAACTCCTCAGAAGAATCTGATTTGTGGTGTGGGGAGAGAGATAAAAGCTCATTTAGGAACGACATGAACATGCTGCGTAGGTAGCTGTTTATCAGTAAATATCTCCACTGAGATTAAGAAAAGCAGTAGCTTAATAAATTAAGTACTTCCTGGTATGGTTACTGTACTGGTAACTCCCCAAAAGAATCTGGATTGTGGTGAGGGAACAGAGAAAAAGCTCATTTAGGACCTGCACTTACGAAGGGGTAGGCAGCTGTATATCAGGGAGTAAACCTTCTGAGAATAAAAACAGCTGGAGCTTGTTAAGGTAATTACACAGGGGAAAGGATAATGTACTGGGAACTCCTCAGAAGAATCTGATTTGTGGTGAGGGGAGAGAGATAAAAGCTCATTTAGGAACGACATGAACATGCTGCGTAGGTAGCTGTTTATCAGTAAATATCTCCACTGAGATTAAGAAAAGCAGTAGCTTAATAAATTAAGTACTTCCTGGTATGGTTACTGTACTGGTAACTCCCCAAAAGAATCTGGATTGTGGTGAGGGAACAGAGAAAAAAGCTCATTTAGGACCTGCACTTACGAAGGGGGTAGGCAGCTGTATATCAGGGAGTAAACCTTCTGAGAATAAAAACAGCTGGAGCTTGTTAAGGTAATTACACAGGGGAAAGGATAATGTACTGGGAACTCCTCAGAAGAATCTGATTTGTGGTGAGGGGAGAGAGATAAAAGCTCATTTAGGAACGACATGAACATGCTGCGTAGGTAGCTATTTATCAGTAAATATCTCCACTGAGATTAAGAAAAGCAGTAGCTTAATAAATTAAGTACTTCCTGGTATGGTTACTGTACTGGTAACTCCCCAAAAGAATCTGGATTGTGGTGAGGGAACAGAGAAAAAAGCTCATTTAGGACCTGCACTTACGAAGGGGGTAGGCAGCTGTATATCAGGGAGTAAACCTTCTGAGAATAAAAACAGCTGGAGCTTGTTAAGGTAATTACACAGGGGAAAGGATAATGTACTGGAACTCCTCAGAAGAATCTGATTTGTGGTGAGGGGAGAGAGATAAAAGCTCATTTAGGAACGACATGAACATGCTGCGTAGGTAGCTGTTTATCAGTAAATATCTCCACTGAGATTAAGAAAAGCAGTAGCTTAATAAATTAAGTACTTCCTGGTATGGTTACTGTACTGGTAACTCCCCAAAAGAATCTGGATTGTGGTGAGGGAACAGAGAAAAAAGCTCATTTAGGACCTGCACTTACGAAGGGGGTAGGCAGCTGTATATCAGGGAGTAAACCTTCTGAGAATAAAAACAGCTGGAGCTTGTTAAGGTAATTACACAGGGGAAAGGATAATGTACTGGGAACTCCTCAGAAGAATCTGATTTGTGGTGAGGGGAGAGAGATAAAAGCTCATTTAGGAACGACATGAACATGCTGCGTAGGTAGCTGTTTATCAGTAAATATCTCCACTGAGATTAAGAAAAGCAGTAGCTTAATAAATTAAGTACTTCCTGGTATGGTTACTGTACTGGTAACTCCCCAAAAGAATCTGGATTGTGGTGAGGGAACAGAGAAAAAAGCTCATTTAGGACCTGCACTTACGAAGGGGGTAGGCAGCTGTATATCAGGGAGTAAACCTTCTGAGAATAAAAACAGCTGGAGCTTGTTAAGGTAATTACACAGGGGAAAGGATAATGTACTGGGAACTCCTCAGAAGAATCTGATTTGTGGTGAGGGGAGAGAGATAAAAGCTCATTTAGGAACGACATGAACATGCTGCGTAGGTAGCTGTTTATCAGTAAATATCTCCACTGAGATTAAGAAAAGCAGTAGCTTAATAAATTAAGTACTTCCTGGTATGGTTACTGTACTGGTAACTCCCCAAAAGAATCTGGATTGTGGTGAGGGAACAGAGAAAAAAGCTCATTTAGGACCTGCACTTACGAAGGGGGTAGGCAGCTGTATATCAGGGAGTAAACCTTCTGAGAATAAAAACAGCTGGAGCTTGTTAAGGTAATTACACAGGGGAAAGGATAATGTACTGGGAACTCCTCAGAAGAATCTGATTTGTGGTGAGGGGAGAGAGATAAAAGCTCATTTAGGAACGACATGAACATGCTGCGTAGGTAGCTGTTTATCAGTAAATATCTCCACTGAGATTAAGAAAAGCAGTAGCTTAATAAATTAAGTACTTCCTGGTATGGTTACTGTACTGGTAACTCCCCAAAAGAATCTGGATTGTGGTGAGGGAACAGAGAAAAAAGCTCATTTAGGACCTGCACTTACGAAGGGGGTAGGCAGCTGTATATCAGGGAGTAAACCTTCTGAGAATAAAAACAGCTGGAGCTTGTTAAGGTAATTACACAGGGGAAAGGATAATGTACTGGGAACTCCTCAGAAGAATCTGATTTGTGGTGAGGGGAGAGAGATAAAAGCTCATTTAGGAACGACATGAACATGCTGCGTTAGGTAGCTGTTTATCAGTAAATATCTCCACTGAGATTAAGAAAAGCAGTAGCTTAATAAATTAAGTACTTCCTGGTATGGTTACTGTACTGGTAACTCCCCAAAAGAATCTGGATTGTGGTGAGGGAACAGAGAAAAAAGCTCATTTAGGACCTGCACTTACGAAGGGGGTAGGCAGCTGTATATCAGGGAGTAAACCTTCTGAGAATAAAAACAGCTGGAGCTTGTTAAGGTAATTACACAGGGGAAAGGATAATGTACTGGGAACTCCTCAGAAGAATCTGATTTGTGGTGAGGGGAGAGAGATAAAAGCTCATTTAGGAACGACATGAACATGCTGCGTAGGTAGCTGTTTATCAGTAAATATCTCCACTGAGATTAAGAAAAGCAGTAGCTTAATAAATTAAGTACTTCCTGGTATGGTTACTGTACTGGTAACTCCCCAAAAGAATCTGGATTGTGGTGAGGGAACAGAGAAAAAAGCTCATTTAGGACCTGCACTTACGAAGGGGGTAGGCAGCTGTATATCAGGGAGTAAACCTTCTGAGAATAAAAACAGCTGGAGCTTGTTAAGGTAATTACACAGGGGAAAGGATAATGTACTGGGAACTCCTCAGAAGAATCTGATTTGTGGTGAGGGGAGAGAGATAAAAGCTCATTTAGGAACGACATGAACATGCTGCGTATGTAGCTGTTTATCAGTAAATATCTCCACTGAGATTAAGAAAAGCAGTAGCTTAATAAATTAAGTACTTCCTGGTATCTGGATTGTGGTGAGGGAACAGAGAAAAAAGCTCATTTAGGACCTGCACTTACGAAGGGGGTAGGCAGCTGTATATCAGGGAGTAAACCTTCTGAGAATAAAAACAGCTGGAGCTTGTTAAGGTAATTACACAGGGGAAAGGATAATGTACTGGGAACTCCTCAGAAGAATCTGATTTGTGGTGAGGGGAGAGAGATAAAAGCTCATTTAGGAACGACATGAACATGCTGCTTAGGTAGCTGTTTATCAGTAAATATCTCCACTGAGATTAAGAAAAGCAGTAGCTTAATAAATTAAGTACTTCCTGGTATGGTTACTGTACTGGTAACTCCCCAAAAGAATCTGGATTGTGGTGAGGGAACAGAGAAAAAAGCTCATTTAGGACCTGCACTTACGAAGGGGGTAGGCAGCTGTATATCAGGGAGTAAACCTTCTGAGAATAAAAACAGCTGGAGCTTGTTAAGGTAATTACACAGGGGAAAGGATAATGTACTGGGAACTCCTCAGAAGAATCTGATTTGTGGTGAGGGGAGAGAGATAAAAGCTCATTTAGGAACGACATGAACATGCTGCGTAGGTAGCTGTTTATCAGTAAATATCTCCACTGAGATTAAGAAAAGCAGTAGCTTAATAAATTAAGTACTTCCTGGTATGGTTACTGTACTGGTAACTCCCCAAAAGAATCTGGATTGTGGTGAGGGAACAGAGAAAAAAGCTCATTTAGGACCTGCACTTACGAAGGGGGTAGGCAGCTGTATATCAGGGAGTAAACCTTCTGAGAATAAAAACAGCTGGAGCTTGTTAAGGTAATTACACAGGGGAAAGGATAATGTACTGGGAACTCCTCAGAAGAATCTGATTTGTGGTGAGGGGAGAGAGATAAAAGCTCATTTAGGAACGACATGAACATGCTGCGTAGGTAGCTGTTTATCAGTAAATATCTCCACTGAGATTAAGAAAAGCAGTAGCTTAATAAATTAAGTACTTCCTGGTATGGTTACTGTACTGGTAACTCCCCAAAAGAATCTGGATTGTGGTGAGGGAACAGAGAAAAAAGCTCATTTAGGACCTGCACTTACGAAGGGGTAGGCAGCTGTATATCAGGGAGTAAACCTTCTGAGAATAAAAACAGCTGGAGCTTGTTAAGGTAATTACACAGGGGAAAGGATAATGTACTGGGAACTCCTCAGAAGAATCTGATTTGTGGTGAGGGGAGAGAGATAAAAGCTCATTTAGGAACGACATGAACATGCTGCGTAGGTAGCTGTTTATCAGTAAATATCTCCACTGAGATTAAGAAAAGCAGTAGCTTAATAAATTAAGTACTTCCTGGTATGGTTACTGTACTGGTAACTCCCCAAAAGAATCTGGATTGTGGTGAGGGAACAGAGAAAAAAGCTCATTTAGGACCTGCACTTACGAAGGGGGTAGGCAGCTGTATATCAGGGAGTAAACCTTCTGAGAATAAAAACAGCTGGAGCTTGTTAAGGTAATTACACAGGGGAAAGGATAATGTACTGGGAACTCCTCAGAAGAATCTGATTTGTGGTGAGGGGAGAGAGATAAAAGCTCATTTAGGAACGACATGAACATGCTGCGTAGGTAGCTGTTTATCAGTAAATATCTCCACTGAGATTAAGAAAAGCAGTAGCTTAATAAATTAAGTACTTCCTGGTATGGTTACTGTACTGGTAACTCCCCAAAAGAATCTGGATTGTGGTGAGGGAACAGAGAAAAAAGCTCATTTAGGACCTGCACTTACGAAGGGGGTAGGCAGCTGTATATCAGGGAGTAAACCTTCTGAGAATAAAAACAGCTGGAGCTTGTTAAGGTAATTACACAGGGGAAAGGATAATGTACTGGGAACTCCTCAGAAGAATCTGATTTGTGGTGAGGGGAGAGAGATAAAAGCTCATTTAGGAACGACATGAACATGCTGCGTAGGTAGCTGTTTATCAGTAAATATCTCCACTGAGATTAAGAAAAGCAGTAGCTTAATAAATTAAGTACTTCCTGGTATGGTTACTGTACTGGTAACTCCCCAAAAGAATCTGGATTGTGGTGAGGGAACAGAGAAAAAAGCTCATTTAGGACCTGCACTTACGAAGGGGGTAGGCAGCTGTATATCAGGGAGTAAACCTTCTGAGAATAAAAACAGCTGGAGCTTGTTAAGGTAATTACACAGGGGAAAGGATAATGTACTGGGAACTCCTCAGAAGAATCTGATTTGTGGTGAGGGGAGAGAGATAAAAGCTCATTTAGGAACGACATGAACATGCTGCGTAGGTAGCTGTTTATCAGTAAATATCTCCACTGAGATTAAGAAAAGCAGTAGCTTAATAAATTAAGTACTTCCTGGTATGGTTACTGTACTGGTAACTCCCCAAAAGAATCTGGATTGTGGTGAGGGAACAGAGAAAAAAGCTCATTTAGGACCTGCACTTACGAAGGGGTAGGCAGCTGTATATCAGGGAGTAAACCTTCTGAGAATAAAAACAGCTGGAGCTTGTTAAGGTAATTACACAGGGGAAAGGATAATGTACTGGGAACTCCTCAGAAGAATCTGATTTGTGGTGAGGGGAGAGAGATAAAAGCTCATTTAGGAACGACATGAACATGGTACGAACATAGCTGTTTATCAGTAAATATCTCCACTGAGATTAAGAAAAGCAGTAGCTTAATAAATTAATTACTTCCTGGTATGGTTACTGTACTGGTAACTCCCCAAAAGAATCTGGATTGTGGTGAGGGAACAGAGAAAAAAGCTCATTTAGGACCTGCACTTACGAAGGGGGTAGGCAGCTGTATATCAGGGAGTAAACCTGAGAATAAAAACAGCTGGAGCTTGTTAAGGTAATTACACAGGGGAAAGGATAATGTACTGGGAACTCCTCAGAAGAATCTGATTTGTGGTGAGGGGAGAGAGATAAAAGCTCATTTAGGAACGACATGAACATGCTGCGTAGGTAGCTGTTTATCAGTAAATATCTCCACTGAGATTAAGAAAAGCAGTAGCTTAATAAATTAAGTACTTCCTGGTATGGTTACTGTACTGGTAACTCCCCAAAAGAATCTGGATTGTGGTGAGGGAACAGAGAAAAAAGCTCATTTAGGACCTGCACTTACGAAGGGGGTAGGCAGCTGTATATCAGGGAGTAAACCTTCTGAGAATAAAAACAGCTGGAGCTTGTTAAGGTAATTACACAGGGGAAAGGATAATGTACTGGGAACTCCTCAGAAGAATCTGATTTGTGGTGAGGGGAGAGAGATAAAAGCTCATTTAGGAACGACATGAACATGCTGCGTAGGTAGCTGTTTATCAGTAAATATCTCCACTGAGATTAAGAAAAGCAGTAGCTTAATAAATTAAGTACTTCCTGGTATGGTTACTGTACTGGTAACTCCCCAAAAGAATCTGGATTGTGGTGAGGGAACAGAGAAAAAAGCTCATTTAGGACCTGCACTTACGAAGGGGGTAGGCAGCTGTATATCAGGGAGTAAACCTTCTGAGAATAAAAACAGCTGGAGCTTGTTAAGGTAATTACACAGGGGAAAGGATAATGTACTGGGAACTCCTCAGAAGAATCTGATTTGTGGTGAGGGGAGAGAGATAAAAGCTCATTTAGGAACGACATGAACATGCTGCGTAGGTAGCTGTTTATCAGTAAATATCTCCACTGAGATTAAGAAAAGCAGTAGCTTAATAAATTAAGTACTTCCTGGTATGGTTACTGTACTGGTAACTCCCCAAAAGAATCTGGATTGTGGTGAGGGAACAGAGAAAAAAGCTCATTTAGGACCTGCACTTACGAAGGGGGTAGGCAGCTGTATATCAGGGAGTAAACCTGAGAATAAAAACAGCTGGAGCTTGTTAAGGTAATTACACAGGGGAAAGGATAATGTACTGGGAACTCCTCAGAAGAATCTGATTTGTGGTGAGGGGAGAGAGATAAAAGCTCATTTAGGAACGACATGAACATGCTGCGTACGTAGCTGTTTATCAGTAAATATCTCCACTGAGATTAAGAAAAGCAGTAGCTTAATAAATTAAGTACTTCCTGGTATGGTTACTGTACTGGTAACTCCCCAAAAGAATCTGGATGTGGTGAGGGAACAGAGAAAAAAGCTCATTTAGGACCTGCACTTACGAAGGGGGTAGGCAGCTGTATATCAGGGAGTAAACCTTCTGAGAATAAAAACAGCTGGAGCTTGTTAAGGTAATTACACAGGGGAAAGGATAATGTACTGGGAACTCCTCAGAAGAATCTGATTTGTGGTGAGGGGAGAGAGATAAAAGCTCATTTAGGAACGACATGAACATGCTGCGTAGGTAGCTGTTTATCAGTAAATATCTCCACTGAGATTAAGAAAAGCAGTAGCTTAATAAATTAAGTACTTCCTGGTATGGTTACTGTACTGGTAACTCCCCAAAAGAATCTGGATTGTGGTGAGGGAACAGAGAAAAAAGCTCATTTAGGACCTGCACTTACGAAGGGGGTAGGCAGCTGTATATCAGGGAGTAAACCTTCTGAGAATAAAAACAGCTGGAGCTTGTTAAGGTAATTACACAGGGGAAAGGATAATGTACTGGGAACTCCTCAGAAGAATCTGATTTGTGGTGAGGGGAGAGAGATAAAAGCTCATTTAGGAACGACATGAACATGCTGCGTGGTAGCTGTTTATCAGTAAATATCTCCACTGAGATTAAGAAAAGCAGTAGCTTAATAAATTAAGTACTTCCTGGTATGGTTACTGTACTGGTAACTCCCCAAAAGAATCTGGATTGTGGTGAGGGAACAGAGAAAAAAGCTCATTTAGGACCTGCACTTACGAAGGGGGTAGGCAGCTGTATATCAGGGAGTAAACCTTCTGAGAATAAAAACAGCTGGAGCTTGTTAAGGTAATTACACAGGGGAAAGGATAATGTACTGGGAACTCCTCAGAAGAATCTGATTTGTGGTGAGGGGAGAGAGATAAAAGCTCATTTAGGAACGACATGAACATGCTGCGTAGGTAGCTGTTTATCAGTAAATATCTCCACTGAGATTAAGAAAAGCAGTAGCTTAATAAATTAAGTACTTCCTGGTATGGTTACTGTACTGGTAACTCCCCAAAAGAATCTGGATTGTGGTGAGGGAACAGAGAAAAAAGCTCATTTAGGACCTGCACTTACGAAGGGGGTAGGCAGCTGTATATCAGGGAGTAAACCTTCTGAGAATAAAAACAGCTGGAGCTTGTTAAGGTAATTACACAGGGGAAAGGATAATGTACTGGGAACTCCTCAGAAGAATCTGATTTGTGGTGAGGGGAGAGAGATAAAAGCTCATTTAGGAACGACATGAACATGCTGCGTATGTAGCTGTTTATCAGTAAATATCTCCACTGAGATTAAGAAAAGCAGTGCTTAATAAATTAAGTACTTCCTGGTATCTGGATTGTGGTGAGGGAACAGAGAAAAAAGCTCATTTAGGACCCGCACTTAGGAAGGGGGTAGGCAGCTGTATATCAGGGAGTAAACCTTCTGAGAATAAAAACAGCTGGAGCTTGTTAAGGTAATTACACAGGGGAAAGGATAATGTACTGGGAACTCCTCAGAAGAATCTGATTTGTGGTGAGGGGAGAGAGATAAAAGCTCATTTAGGAACGACATGAACATGCTGCTTAGGTAGCTGTTTATCAGTAAATATCTCCACTGAGATTAAGAAAAGCAGTAGCTTAATAAATTAAGTACTTCCTGGTATGGTTACTGTACTGGTAACTCCCCAAAAGAATCTAGATTGTGGTGAGGGAACAGTGAAAAAAGCTCATTTAGGACCTGCACTTACGAAGGGGGTAGGCAGCTGTATATCAGGGAGTAAACCTTCTGAGAATAAAAACAGCTGGAGCTTGTTAAGGTAATTACACAGGGGAAAGGATAATGTACTGGGAACTCCTCAGAAGAATCTGATTTGTGGTGAGGGGAGAGAGATAAAAGCTCATTTAGGAACGACATGAACATGCTGCGTAGGTAGCTGTTTATCAGTAAATATCTCCACTGAGATTAAGAAAAGCAGTAGCTTAATGAATAAGTACTTCCTGGTATGGTTACTGTACTGGTAACTCCCCAAAAGAATCTGGATTGTGGTGAGGGAACAGAGAAAAAGCTCATTTAGGACCTGCACTTACGAAGGGGGTAGGCAGCTGTATATCAGGGAGTAAACCTTCTGAGAATAAAAACAGCTGGAGCTTGTTAAGGTAATTACACAGGGGAAAGGATAATGTACTGGGAACTCCTCAGAAGAATCTGATTTGTGGTGAGGGGAGAGAGATAAAAGCTCATTTAGGAACGACATGAACATGCTGCGTAGGTAGCTGTTTATCAGTAAATATCTCCACTGAGATTAAGAAAAGCAGTAGCTTAATAAATTAAGTACTTCCTGGTATGGTTACTGTACTGGTAACTCCCCAAAAGAATCTGGATTGTGGTGAGGGAACAGAGAAAAAAGCTCATTTAGGACCTGCACTTACGAAGGGGGTAGGCAGCTGTATATCAGGGAGTAAACCTTCTGAGAATAAAAACAGCTGGAGCTTGTTAAGGTAATTACACAGGGGAAAGGATAATGTACTGGGAACTCCTCAGAAGAATCTGATTTGTGGTGAGGGGAGAGAGATAAAAGCTCATTTAGGAACGACATGAACATGCTGCGTAGGTAGCTGTTTATCAGTAAATATCTCCACTGAGATTAAGAAAAGCAGTGCTTAATAAATTAAGTACTTCCTGGTATCTGGATTGTGGTGAGGGAACAGAGAAAAAAGCTCATTTAGGACCCGCACTTAGGAAGGGGGTAGGCAGCTGTATATCAGGGAGTAAACCTTCTGAGAATAAAAACAGCTGGAGCTTGTTAAGGTAATTACACAGGGGAAAGGATAATGTACTGGGAACTCCTCAGAAGAATCTGATTTGTGGTGAGGGGAGAGAGATAAAAGCTCATTTAGGAACGACATGAACATGCTGCGTAGGTAGCTGTTTATCAGTAAATATCTCCACTGAGATTAAGAAAAGCAGTAGCTTAATAAATTAAGTACTTCCTGGTATGGTTACTGTACTGGTAACTCCCCAAAAGAATCTGGATTGTGGTGAGGGAACAGAGAAAAAGCTCATTTAGGACCTGCACTTACGAAGGGGTAGGCAGCTGTATATCAGGGAGTAAACCTTCTGAGAATAAAAACAGCTGGAGCTTGTTAAGGTAATTACACAGGGGAAAGGATAATGTACTGGGAACTCCTCAGAAGAATCTGATTTGTGGTGAGGGGAGAGAGATAAAAGCTCATTTAGGAACGACATGAACATGCTGCGTAGGTAGCTGTTTATCAGTAAATATCTCCACTGAGATTAAGAAAAGCAGTAGCTTAATAAATTAAGTACTTCCTGGTATGGTTACTGTACTGGTAACTCCCCAAAAGAATCTGGATTGTGGTGAGGGAACAGAGAAAAAAGCTCATTTAGGACCTGCACTTACGAAGGGGGTAGGCAGCTGTATATCAGGGAGTAAACCTTCTGAGAATAAAAACAGCTGGAGCTTGTTAAGGTAATTACACAGGGGAAAGGATAATGTACTGGGAACTCCTCAGAAGAATCTGATTTGTGGTGAGGGGAGAGAGATAAAAGCTCATTTAGGAACGACATGAACATGCTGCGTACGTAGCTGTTTATCAGTAAATATCTCCACTGAGATTAAGAAAAGCAGTAGCTTAATAAATTAAGTACTTCCTGGTATGGTTACTGTACTGGTAACTCCCCAAAAGAATCTGGATTGTGGTGAGGGAACAGAGAAAAAAGCTCATTTAGGACCTGCACTTACGAAGGGGGTAGGCAGCTGTATATCAGGGAGTAAACCTTCTGAGAATAAAAACAGCTGGAGCTTGTTAAGGTAATTACACAGGGGAAAGGATAATGTACTGGGAACTCCTCAGAAGAATCTGATTTGTGGTGAGGGGAGAGAGATAAAAGCTCATTTAGGAACGACATGAACATGCTGCGTAGGTAGCTGTTTATCAGTAAATATCTCCACTGAGATTAAGAAAAGCAGTAGCTTAATAAATTAAGTACTTCCTGGTATGGTTACTGTACTGGTAACTCCCCAAAAGAATCTGGATTGTGGTGAGGGAACAGAGAAAAAAGCTCATTTAGGACCTGCACTTACGAAGGGGGTAGGCAGCTGTATATCAGGGAGTAAACCTTCTGAGAATAAAAACAGCTGGAGCTTGTTAAGGTAATTACACAGGGGAAAGGATAATGTACTGGGAACTCCTCAGAAGAATCTGATTTGTGGTGAGGGGAGAGAGATAAAAGCTCATTTAGGAACGACATGAACATGCTGCTAGGTAGCTGTTTATCAGTAAATATCTCCACTGAGATTAAGAAAAGCAGTAGCTTAATAAATTAAGTACTTCCTGGTATGGTTACTGTACTGGTAACTCCCCAAAAGAATCTGGATTGTGGTGAGGGAACAGAGAAAAAGCTCATTTAGGACCTGCACTTACGAAGGGGGTAGGCAGCTGTATATCAGGGAGTAAACCTTCTGAGAATAAAAACAGCTGGAGCTTGTTAAGGTAATTACACAGGGGAAAGGATAATGTACTGGGAACTCCTCAGAAGAATCTGATTTGTGGTGAGGGGAGAGAGATAAAAGCTCATTTAGGAACGACATGAACATGCTGCGTAGGTAGCTGTTTATCAGTAAATATCTCCACTGAGATTAAGAAAAGCAGTAGCTTAATAAATTAAGTACTTCCTGGTATGGTTACTGTACTGGTAACTCCCCAAAAGAATCTGGATTGTGGTGAGGGAATCAGAGAAAAAAGCTCATTTAGGACCTGCACTTACGAAGGGGGTAGGCAGCTGTATATCAGGGAGTAAACCTTCTGAGAATAAAAACAGCTGGAGCTTGTTAAGGTAATTACACAGGGGAAAGGATAATGTACTGGGAACTCCTCAGAAGAATCTGATTTGTGGTGAGGGGAGAGAGATAAAAGCTCATTTAGGAACGACATGAACATGCTGCGTACGTAGCTGTTTATCAGTAAATATCTCCACTGAGATTAAGAAAAGCAGTAGCTTAATAAATTAAGTACTTCCTGGTATGGTTACTGTACTGGTAACTCCCCAAAAGAATCTGGATTGTGGTGAGGGAACAGAGAAAAAAGCTCATTTAGGACCTGCACTTACGAAGGGGGTAGGCAGCTGTATATCAGGGAGTAAACCTTCTGAGAATAAAAACAGCTGGAGCTTGTTAAGGTAATTACACAGGGGAAAGGATAATGTACTGGGAACTCCTCAGAAGAATCTGATTTGTGGTGAGGGGAGAGAGATAAAAGCTCATTTAGGAACGACATGAACATGCTGCGTAGGTAGCTGTTTATCAGTAAATATCTCCACTGAGATTAAGAAAAGCAGTAGCTTAATAAATTAAGTACTTCCTGGTATGGTTACTGTACTGGTAACTCCCCAAAAGAATCTGGATTGTGGTGAGGGAACAGAGAAAAAAGCTCATTTAGGACCTGCACTTACGAAGGGGTAGGCAGCTGTATATCAGGGAGTAAACTTCTGAGAATAAAAACAGCTGGAGCTTGTTAAGGTAATTACACAGGGGAAAGGATAATGTACTGGGAACTCCTCAGAAGAATCTGATTTGTGGTGAGGGGAGAGAGATAAAAGCTCATTTAGGAACGACATGAACATGCTGCGTTAGGTAGCTGTTTATCAGTAAATATCTCCACTGAGATTAAGAAAAGCAGTAGCTTAATAAATTAAGTACTTCCTGGTATGGTTACTGTACTGGTAACTCCCCAAAAGAATCTGGATTGTGGTGAGGGAACAGAGAAAAAAGCTCATTTAGGACCTGCACTTACGAAGGGGGTAGGCAGCTGTATATCAGGGAGTAAACCTTCTGAGAATAAAAACAGCTGGAGCTTGTTAAGGTAATTACACAGGGGAAAGGATAATGTACTGGGAACTCCTCAGAAGAATCTGATTTGTGGTGAGGGGAGAGAGATAAAAGCTCATTTAGGAACGACATGAACATGCTGCGTAGGTAGCTGTTTATCAGTAAATATCTCCACTGAGATTAAGAAAAGCAGTAGCTTAATAAATTAAGTACTTCCTGGTATGGTTACTGTACTGGTAACTCCCCAAAAGAATCTGGATTGTGGTGAGGGAACAGAGAAAAAAGCTCATTTAGGACCTGCACTTACGAAGGGGGTAGGCAGCTGTATATCAGGGAGTAAACCTTCTGAGAATAAAAACAGCTGGAGCTTGTTAAGGTAATTACACAGGGGAAAGGATAATGTACTGGGAACTCCTCAGAAGAATCTGATTTGTGGTGAGGGGAGAGAGATAAAAGCTCATTTAGGAACGACATGAACATGCTGCGTAGGTAGCTGTTTATCAGTAAATATCTCCACTGAGATTAAGAAAAGCAGTAGCTTAATAAATAAGTACTTCCTGGTATGGTTACTGTACTGGTAACTCCCCAAAAGAATCTGGATTGTGGTGAGGGAACAGAGAAAAAAGCTCATTTAGGACCTGCACTTACGAAGGGGTTAGGCAGCTGTATATCAGGGAGTAAACCTTCTGAGAATAAAAACAGCTGGAGCTTGTTAAGGTAATTACACAGGGGAAAGGATAATGTACTGGGAACTCCTCAGAAGAATCTGATTTGTGGTGAGGGGAGAGAGATAAAAGCTCATTTAGGAACGACATGAACATGCTGCGTAGGTAGCTGTTTATCAGTAAATATCTCCACTGAGATTAAGAAAAGCAGTAGCTTAATAAATTAAGTACTTCCTGGTATGGTTACTGTACTGGTAACTCCCCAAAAGAATCTGGATTGTGGTGAGGGAACAGAGAAAAAAGCTCATTTAGGACCTGCACTTACGAAGGGGTAGGCAGCTGTATATCAGGGAGTAAACCTTCTGAGAATAAAAACAGCTGGAGCTTGTTAAGGTAATTACACAGGGGAAAGGATAATGTACTGGGAACTCCTCAGAAGAATCTGATTTGTGGTGAGGGAGAGAGATAAAAGCTCATTTAGGAACGACATGAAATGCTGTGTAGGTAGCTGTTTATCAGTAAATATCTCCACTGAGATTAAGAAAAGCAGTAGCTTAATAAATTAGGTACTTCCTGGTATGGTTACTGTACTGGTAACTCCCCAAAAGAATCTGGATTGTGGTGAGGGAACAGAGAAAAGCTCATTTAGGACCTGCACTTACGAAGGGGGTAGGCAGCTGTATATCAGGGAGTAAACTTCTGAGAATAAAAACAGCTGGAGCTTGTTAAGGTAATTACACAGGGGAAAGGATAATGTACTGGGAACTCCTCAGAAGAATCTGATTTGTGGTGAGGGGAGAGAGATAAAAGCTCATTTAGGAACGACATGAACATGCTGCGTAGGTAGCTGTTTATCAGTAAATATCTCCACTGAGATTAAGAAAAGCAGTAGCTTAATAAATTAAGTACTTCCTGGTATGGTTACTGTACTGGCAACTCCCCAAAAGAATCTGGATTGTGGTGAGGGAACAGAGAAAAAGCTCATTTAGGACCTGCACTTACGAAGGGGGTAGGCAGCTGTATATCAGGGAGTAAACCTTCTGAGAATAAAAACAGCTGGAGCTTGTTAAGGTAATTACACAGGGGAAAGGATAATGTACTGGGAACTCCTCAGAAGAATCTGATTTGTGGTGAGGGGAGAGAGATAAAAGCTCATTTAGGAACGACATGAACATGCTGCGTAGGTAGCTGTTTATCAGTAAATATCTCCACTGAGATTAAGAAAAGCAGTAGCTTAATAAATTAAGTACTTCCTGGTATGGTTACTGTACTGGTAACTCCCCAAAGAATCTGGATTGTGGTGAGGGAACAGAGAAAAAAGCTCATTTAGGACCTGCACTTACGAAGGGGGTAGGCAGCTGTATATCAGGGAGTAAACCTTCTGAGAATAAAAACAGCTGGAGCTTGTTAAGGTAATTACACAGGGGAAATGATAATGTACTGGGAACTCCTCAGAAGAATCTGATTTGTGGTGAGGGGAGAGAGATAAAAGCTCATTTAGGAACGACATGAACATGCTGCTTAGGTAGCTGTTTATCAGTAAATATCTCCACTGAGATTAAGAAAAGCAGTAGCTTAATAAATTAATACTTCCTGGTATGGTTACTGTACTGGTAACTCCCCAAAAGAATCTGGATTGTGGTGAGGGAACAGAGAAAAAAGCTCATTTAGGACCTGCACTTACGAAGGGGGTAGGCAGCTGTATATCAGGGAGTAAACCTTCTGAGAATAAAAACAGCTGGAGCTTGTTAAGGTAATTACACAGGGGAAATGATAATGTACTGGGAACTCCTCAGAAGAATCTGATTTGTGGTGAGGGGAGAGAGATAAAAGCTCATTTATGAACGACATGAACATGCTGCGTAGGTAGCTGTTTATCAGTAAATATCTCCACTGAGATTAAGAAAAGCAGTAGCTTAATAAGTAAGTACTTCCTGGTATGGTTACTGTACTGGTAACTCCCCAAAAGAATCTGGATTGTGGTGAGGGAACAGAGAAAAAAGCTCATTTAGGACCTGCACTTACGAAGGGGGTAGGCAGCTGTATATCAGGGAGTAAACCTTCTGAGAATAAAAACAGCTGGAGCTTGTTAAGGTAATTACACAGGGGAAATGATAATGTACTGGGAACTCCTCAGAAGAATCTGATTTGTGGTGAGGGGAGAGAGATAAAAGCTCATTTAGGAACGACATGACCAAGCTGCTTAGGTAGGTGTTTATCAGTAAATATCTCCACTGAGATTAAGAAAAGAAGTAGCTTAATAAATTAAGTACTTCCTGGTATGGTTACTGTACTGGTAACTCCCCAAAAGAATCTGATTGTGGTGAGGGAACTGAGAAAAAAGCTCATTTAGGACCTGCACTTACGAAGGGGGTAGGCAGCTGTATATCAGGGAGTAAACCTTCTGAGAATAAAAACAGCTGGAGCTTGTTAAGGTAATTACACAGGGGAAAGGATAATGTACTGGGAACTCCTCAGAAGAATCTGATTTGTGGTGAGGGGAGAGAGATAAAAGCTCATTTAGGAACGACATGAACATGCTGCGTAGGTAGCTGTTTATCAGTAAATATCTCCACTGAGATTAAGAAAAGCAGTAGCTTAATAAATTAAGTACTTCCTGGTATGGTTACTGTACTGGTAACTCCCCAAAAGAATCTGGATTGTGGTGAGGGAACAGAGAAAAAAGCTCATTTAGGACCTGCACTTACGAAGGGGGTAGGCAGCTGTATATCAGGGAGTAAACCTTCTGAGAATAAAAACAGCTGGAGCTTGTTAAGGTAATTACACAGGGGAAAGGATAATGTACTGGGAACTCCTCAGAAGAATCTGATTTGTGGTGAGGGGAGAGAGATAAAAGCTCATTTAGGAACGACATGAACATGCTGCGTAGGTAGCTGTTTATCAGTAAATATCTCCACTGAGATTAAGAAAAGCAGTAGCTTAATAAATTAAGTACTTCCTGGTATGGTTACTGTACTGGTAACTCCCCAAAAGAATCTGGATTGTGGTGAGGGAACAGAGAAAAAAGCTCATTTAGGACCTGCACTTACGAAGGGGGTAGGCAGCTGTATATCAGGGAGTACCTTCTGAGAATAAAAACAGCTGGAGCTTGTTAAGGTAATTACACAGGGGAAAGGATATGTACTGGGAACTCCTCAGAAGAATCTGATTTGTGGTGAGGGGAGAGAGATAAAAGCTCATTTAGGAACGACATGAGCTGTGGCTAAAGTGGCAGATCTAGCCTGAGATTAAGAAGCAGGGACAGTGTACCCTGAGTCCCAGGCCCAAGATTGGCCAAAAGAAAAAAAAAAAAAGCTCATTTAGGAACGACATGAACATGCTGCGTAGGTAGCTGTTTATCAGTAACTATCGCACTGAGATTAAGAAAAGCAGTAGCTTAATGAATTAAGTACTTCCTGGTATGGTTACTGTACTGGTAACTCCCCAAAAGAATCTGGATTGTGGTGAGGGAACAGAGAAAAAAGCTCATTTAGGACCTGCACTTACGAAGGGGGTAGGCAGCTGTATATCAGGGAGTAAACCTTCTTAGAATAAAAACAGCTGGAGCTTGTTAAGGTAATTACACAGGGGAAAGGATAATGTACTGGGAACTCCTCAGAAGAATCTGATTGTGGTGAGGGGAGAGAGATAAAGCTCATTTAGGAATGACATGGACATGCTGCGTAGGTAGCTGTTTATCAGTAAATATCTCCACTGAGATTAAGAAAACAGTAGCTTAAAAATTAAGTACTTCCTGGTATGGTTACTGTACTGGTAACTCCCCAAAAGAATCTGGATTGTGGTGAGGGAACAGAGAAAAAAGCTCATTTAGGACCTGCACTTACGAAGGGGGTAGGCAGCTGTATATCAGGGAGTAAACCTTCTGAGAATAAAAACAGCTGGAGCTTGTTAAGGTGTTAAGGTAATTAAACAGGGGAAAGGATAATGTACTGGGAACTCCTCAGAAGAATCTGATTTGTGGTGAGGGAGAGAGATAAAGCTCATTTAGGAACGACATGAACATGCTGCTTAGGTAGCTGTTTATCAGCAAATATCTCCACTGAAATTAAGAAAAGCAGTAGCTTAATAAATTAAGTACTTCCTGGTATGGTTACTGTACTGGTAATTCCCCAAAAGAATCTGGATTGTGGTGAGGGAACAGAGAAAAAAGCTCATTTAGGACCTGCACTTACGAAAGGGGTAGGCAGCTGTATATCAGGGAGTAAACCTTCTGAGAATAAAAACAGCTGGAGCATGTTAAGGTAATTACACAGTGGAAAGGATAATGTACTGGGAACTCCTCAGAAGAATCTGATTTGTGGTGAGGGGACAGAGATAAAAGCTCATTTAAGGAACGACATGAACATGCTGCGTAGGTAGCTGTTTATCAGTAAATATCTCCACTGAGATAAGAAAAGCAGTAGCTTAATAACTTAAGTACTTCCTGGTGTGGTTACTGTACTTGTAACTCCCCAAAAGAATCTGGATTGTGGTGAGGGAACAGAGAAAAAAGCTCATTTAGGACCTGCACTTACGAAGGGGGTAGGCAGCTGTATATCAGGGAGTAAACCTTCTGAGAATAAAAACAGCTGGAGCTTGTTGAGGTAATTACACAGGGGAAAGGATAATGTACTGGGAACTCCTCAGAAGAATTCTGATTTGTGGTGAGGGGAGAGAGATAAAAGCTCATTTAGGAACGACATGAACATGCTGCGTAGGTAGCTGTTTATCAGTAAATATCTACACTGAGATTAAGAAAAGCAGTAGCTTAATGAATTAAGTACTTCCTGGTATGGTTACTGTACTGGTAACTCCTCAAAAGAATCTGGATTGTGGTGAGGGAACAGGGAAAAAAGCTCATTTATGAAATGCACTTACGAAGGGGGTAGGCAGCTGTATATCAGGGAGTAAAACTTCTGAGAATAAAAACAGCTGGAGATTGTTAAGGTAATTACACAGAGGAAAGGATAATGTACTGGGAACTCCTCAGAAGAATGTGATTTGTGGTGAGGGGAGAGAGATGAAAGCTCATTTAGGGGGCAGGGGATATAGCCTAGTGGCAAGAGTGCCTGCCTCTGATACATGAGGCCCTAGGTTCGGTTCCCCAGCACCACATATACAGAAAACGGCCAGAAGCGGCGCTGTGGCTCAAGTGGCAGAGTGCTAGCCTTGAGCGGGAAGAAGCCAGGGACAGTGCTCAGGCACTGAGTCCAAGACCCAAGATTGTCCAAAAGAAAAAAAAAAAAAAGCTCATTTAGGAACGACATGAACATGCTGCGTAGGTAGCTGATTATCAGTAAATATCTCCACTGAGATTAAGAAAAGCAGTAGCTTAATAAAGTAAGTACTTCCTGGTATGGTTACTGTACTGGTAACTCCCCAAAAGAATCTGGATTGTGGTGTGGGAACAGAGAACAAAGCTCATTTAGGACCTGCACTTACGAAGGCGGTAGGCAGCTGTACATCAGGGAGTAAACCTTCTGAGAATAAAAACAGCTGGAGCTTGTTAAGGTAATTACACAGGGGAAAGGATAATGTACTGGGAACTCCTCAGAAGAATCTAATTTGTGGTGAGGGAAGAGAGATAAAAGCTCATATAGGAACGACATGAAATGCTGTGTAGGTAGCTGTTTATCAGTAAATATCTCCACAGAGATTAAGAAAAGCAGTAGCTTAATAAATTAGGTACTTCCTGGTATGGTTACTGTACTGGTAACTCCCCAAAAGAATCTGGATTGTGGTGAGGGAAAAGAGAATAACGCTCATTTAGGACCTGCACTTACGAAGGGGGTAGGCAGCTGTATATCAGGGAGTAAAACTTCTGAGAATAAAAACAGCTGGAGCTTGTTAAGGTAATTACACAGGGGAAAGGATAATGTACTGGGAACTCCTCAGAAGAATCTCATTTGTGGTGAGGGGAGAGAGATAAAAGATCATTTAGGAACGACATGAACATGCTGCGTAGGTCGCTGTTTATCAGTAAATACCTCCACTGAGATTAAGAAAAGCAGTAGCTTAATAAAGTAAGTACTTCCTGGTATGGTTACTGTACTGGTAACTCCCCAAAAGAATCTGGATTGTGGTGAGGGAACAGAGAAAAAAGCTCATTTAGGACCTGCACTTATGAAGGGGGTAGGCAGCTGTATATCAGGGAGTAAACCTGAGAATAAAAACAGCTGGAGCTTGTTAAGGTAATTACACAGGGGAAAGAATAATGTACTGGGAACTCCTCAGAAGAATCTGATTTGTGGTGAGGGGAGAGAGATAAAAGCTCATTTAGGAACGACATGAACATGCTGCGTTGGTAGCTGTTTATCAGTAAATATCTCCACTGAGATTAAGAAAAGCTGTAGCTTAATAAATTAAGTACTTCCTGGTATGGTTACTGTACTGGTAAGTCCCCAAAAGAATCTGGATTGTGGTGAGGGAACAGAGAAAAAAGCTCATTTAGGACCTGCACTTACGAAGGGGGTAGGCAGCTGTATATCAGGGAGTAAACCTTCTGAGAATAAAAACAGCTGGAGCTTGTTAAGGTAATTACACAGGGGAAAGGATAATGTACTGGGAACTCCTCAGAAGAATATGATTTGTGGTGAGGGGAGAGAGATAAAAGCTCATTTAGGAACGACATGACCATGCTGCTTAAGTAGCTGTTTATCAGTAAATATCTCCACTGAGATTAAGAAAAGCAGTAGCTTAATAAATTAAGTACTTCCTGGTATGGTTACTGTACTAGTAACTCCCCAAAAGAATCTAGATTGTGGTGAGGGATCAGTGAAAAAAGCTCATTTAGGACCTGCACTTACGAAGGGGGTAGGCAGCTGTATATCACGGAGTAAACCTTCTGAGAATAAAAACAGCTGGAGCTTGTTAAGGTAATTACACAGGGGAAAGGATAATGTACTGGGAACTCCTCAGAAGAATCTGATTTGTGGTGAGGGGAGAGAGATAAAAGCTCATTTAGGAACGACATGAACATGCTCGCGTACGTAGCTGTTTATCAGTAAATATCTCCACTGAGATTAAGAAAAGCAGTAGCTTAATGAATCAAGTACTTCCTGGTATGGTTACTGTAATGGTAACTCCCCAAAAGAATCTGGATTGTGGTGAGGGAACAGAGAAAACAGCTCATTTAGGACCTGCACTTACGAAGGGGTTAGGCAGCTGTATATCAGGGAGTAAACCTTCTGAGAATAAAAACAGCTGGAGCTTGTTAAGGTAAATACACAGGGGAAAGGATAATGTACTGGGAACTCCTCAGAAGAATCTGATTTGTGGTGAGGGGAGAGAGATAATAGCTCATTTAGGAACGACATGAACATGCTGCGTTTGAAGCTGTTTATCAGTAAATATCTCCACTGAGATTAAGAAAAGCCGTAGCTTAATAAATTAAGTACTTCCTGGTATGGTTACTGTACTGGTAACTCCCCAAAAGAATCTGGATTGTGGTGTGGGAACAGAGAACAAAGCTCATTTAGGACCTGCACTTACGAAGGCGGTAGGCAGCTGTACATCAGGGAGTAAACCTTCTGAGAATAAAAACAGCTGGAGCTTGTTAAGGTAATTACACAGGGGAAAGGATAATGTACTGGGAACTCCTCAGAAGAATCTAATTTGTGGTGAGGGAAGAGAGATAAAAGCTCATATAGGAACGACATGAAAATGCTGTGTAGGTAGCTGTTTATCAGTAAATATCTCCACAGAGATTAAGAAAAGCAGTAGCTTAATAAATTAGGTACTTCCTGGTATGGTTACTGTACTGGTAACTCCCCAAAAGAATCTGGATTGTGGTGAGGGAAAAGAGAATAACGCTCATTTAGGACCTGCACTTACGAAGGGGGTAGGCAGCTGTATATCAGGGAGTAAAACTTCTGAGAATAAAAACAGCTGGAGCTTGTTAAGGTAATTACACAGGGGAAAGGATAATGTACTGGGAACTCCTCAGAAGAATCTCATTTGTGGTGAGGGGAGAGAGATAAAAGCTCATTTAGGAACGACATGAACATGCTGCGTAGGTAGCTGTTTATCAGTAAATATCTCCACTGAGATTAAGAAAAGCCGTAGCTTAATAAATTAAGTACTTCCTGGTATGGTTACTGTACTGGCAACTCCCCAAAAGAATCTGGATTGTGGTGAGGGAACAGAGAAAATAGCTCATTTAGTACCTGCACTTACGAAGGGGCTAGGCAGCTGTATTTTAGGGAGTAGACCTTCTGAGGATAAAAACAGCTGGAGCTTGTTAAGGTAAATACACAGGGGAAAGGATAATGTACTGGGAACTCCTCAGAAGAATCTGATTTGTGGTGAGGGGAGAGAGATAAAAGCTCATTTAGGAACGACATGAACATGCTGCGTAGGTAGCTGTTTATCAGTAAATATCTCCACTGAGATTAAGAAAAGCAGTATCTTAATAAATTAAGTACTTCCTGGTATGGTTACTGTACTGGTAACTCCCCAAGAGAATCTGGATTGTGGTGAGGGAACAGAGAAAAAAGCTCATTTAGGACCTGCACTTACGAAGGGGGTAGGCAGCTGTATATCAGGGAGTAAACCTTCTGAGAATAAAAACAGCTGGAGCTTGTTAAGGTAATTACACAGGGGAAATGATAATGTACTGGGAACTCCTCAGAAGAATCTGATTTGTGGTGAGGGGAGAGAGATAAAAGCTCATTTAGGAACGACATGACCATGCTGCTTAGGTAGCTGTTTATCAGTAAATATCTCCACTGAGATTAAGAAAAGCAGTAGCTTAATAAATTAAATACTTCCTGGTATGGATACTGTACTGGTAACTCCCCAAAAGAATCTGGATTGTGGTGAGGGAACAGAGAAAAAAGCTCATTTAGGACCTGCACCTACGAAGGGGGTAGGCAGCTGTATATCAGGGAGTAAACCTTCTGAGAATAAAAATAGCTGGAGCTTGTTAAGGTAATTACAAAGGGGAAATGATAATGTACTGGGAACTCCTCAGAAGAATCTGATTTGTGGTGAGGGGAGAGAGATAAAAGCTCATTTAGGAACGACATGAACATGCTGCGTAGGTAGCTGTTGATCAGTAAATATCTCCACTGAGATTAAGAAAAGCAGTAGCTTAATAAGTGAAGTACTTCCTGGTATGGTTACTGTACTGGTAACTCCCCAAAAGAATCTGGATTGTGGTGAGGGAACAGAGAAAAAAGCTCATTTAGGACCTGCACTTACGAAGGGGGTAGGCAGCTGTATATCAGGGAGTAAACCTTCTGAGAATAAAAACAGCTGGAGCTTGTTAAGGAAATTACACAGGGGAAATGATAATGTACTGGGAACTCCTCAGAAGCATCTGATATGTGGTGAGGGGAGAGAAATAAAAGCTCATTTAGGAACGACATGACCAAGCTGCTTAGGTAGGTGTTTGTCAGTAAATATCTCCACTGAGATTAAGAAAAGAAGTAGCTTAATAAATTAAGTACTTCCTGGTATGGTTACTGTACTGGTAACTCCCCAAAAGAATCTTGATTGTGGTGAGGGAACTGAGAAAAAAGCTCATTTAGGACCTGCACTTACGAAGGGGGTAGGCAGCTGTATATCAGGGAGTAAACCTTCTGAGAATAAAAACAGCTGGAGCTTGTTAAGGTAATTACACAGGGGAAAGCATAATGTACCGGGAACTCCTCAGAAGAATCTGATTTGTGGTGAGGGGAGAGAGATAAAAGCTCATTTAGGAACGACATGAACATGCTGCGTAGGTAGCTCTTTATCAGTAAATATCTCCACTGAGATTAAGAAAAGCAGTAGCTTAATAAATTAAGTACTTCCTGGTATGGTTACTGTACTGGTAACTCCCCAAAAGAATCTGGATTGTGGTGAGGGAACAGAGAAAAAAGCTCATTTAGGACCTGCACTTACGAAGGGGGTAGGCAGCTGTATATCAGGGAATAAACCTTCTGAGAATAAAAACAGCTGGAGCTTGTTAAGGTAATTACACAGGGGAAAGGATAATGTACTGGGAACTCCTCAGAGGAATCTGATTTGTGGTGAGGGGAGAGAGATAAAAGCTCATTTAGGAACGACATGAACGTGCTGCGTAGGTAGCTGTTTATCAGTAAATATCTCCACTGAGATTAAGAAAAGCAGTAGCTTAATAAATTAAGTACTTCCTGGTATGGTTACTGTACTGGTAACTCCCCAAAAGAATCTGGATTGTGGTGAGGGAACAGAGAAAAAAGCTCATTTAGGACCTGCACTTACGAAGGGGGTAGGCAGCTGTATATCAGGGAGTATCCCTTCTGAGAATAAAAACAGCTGGAGCTTGTTAAGGTAATTACACAGGGGAAAGGATACTGTACTGGGAACTCCTCAGAAGAATCTGATTTGTGGTGAGGGGAGAGAGATAAAAGCTCATTTAGGAACGACATGAGCTGTGGCTAAAGTGGCAGAGTGCTAGCCTTGAGCGGGAAGAAGCCAGGGACAGTGCTCAGGCCCTGAGTCCCAGGCCCAAGATTGGCCAAAAGAAAAAAAAAAAAAGCTCATTTAGGAACGACATGAACATGCTGCGTAGGTAGCTGTTTATCAGTAACTATCGGCACTGAGATTAAGAAAAGCAGTAGCTTAATGAATTAAGTACTTCCTGGTATGGTTACTGTACTGGTAACTCCCCAAAAGAATCTGGATTGTGGTGAGGGAACAGAGAAAAAAGCTCATTTAGGACCTGCACTTACGAAGGGGGTAGGCAGCTGTATATCAGGGAGTAAACCTTCTTAGAATAAAAACAGCTGGAGCTTGTTAAGGTAATTACACAGGGGAAAGGATAATGTACTGGGAACTCCTCAGAAGAATCTGAATTGTGGTGAGGGGAGAGAGATAAATGCTCATTTAGGAATGACATGGACATGCTGCGTAGGTAGCTGTTTATCAGTAAATATCTCCACTGAGATTAAGAAAACAGTAGCTTAAAAAATTAAGTACTTCCTGGTATGGTTACTGTACTGGTAACTCCCCAAAAGAATCTGGATTGTGGTGAGGGAACAGAGAAAAAAGCTCATTTAGGACCTGCACTTACGAAGGGGGTAGGCAGCTGTATATCAGGGAGTAAACCTTCTGAGAATAAAAACAGCTGGAGCTTGTTAAGGTGTTAAGGTAATTAAACAGGGGAAAGGATAATGTACTGGGAACTCCTCAGAAGAATCTGATTTGTGGTGAGGGGAGAGAGATAGAAGCTCATTTAGGAACGACATGAACATGCTGCTTAGGTAGCTGTTTATCAGCAAATATCTCCACTGAAATTAAGAAAAGCAGTAGCTTAATAAATTAAGTACTTCCTGGTATGGTTACTGTACTGGTAATTCCCCAAACGAATCTGGATTGTGGTGAGGGAACAGAGAAAAAAGCTCATTTAGGACCTGCACTTACGAAAGGGGTAGGCAGCAGTATATCAGGGAGTAAACCTTCTGAGAATAAAAACAGCTGGAGCATGTTAAGGTAATTACACAGTGGAAAGGATAATGTACTGGGAACTCCTCAGAAGAATCTGATTTGTGGTGAGGGGACAGAGATAAAAGCTCATTTAAGAACGACATGAACATGCTGCGTAGGTAGCTGTTTATCAGTAAATATCTCCACTGAGATTAAGAAAAGCAGTAGCTTAATAACTTAAGTACTTCCTGGTGTGGTTACTGTACTTGTAACTCCCCAAAAGAATCTGGATTGTGGTGAGGGAACAGAGAAAAAAGCTCATTTAGGACCTGCACTTACGAAGGGGGTAGGCAGCTGTATATCAGGGAGTAAACCTTCTGAGAATAAAAACAGCTGGAGCTTGTTGAGGTAATTACACAGGGGAAAGGATAATGTACTGGGAACTCCTCAGAAGATTCTGATTTGTGGTGAGGGGAGAGAGATAAAAGCTCATTTAGGAACGACATGAACATGCTGCGTAGGTAGCTGTTTATCAGTAAATATCTACACTGAGATTAAGAAAAAGCAGTAGCTTAATGAATTAAGTACTTCCTGGTATGGTTACTGTACTGGTAACTCCTCAAAAGAATCTGGATTGTGGTGAGGGAACAGGGAAAAAAGCTCATTTATGAAATGCACTTACGAAGGGGGTAGGCAGCTGTATATCAGGGAGTAAAACTTCTGAGAATAAAAACAGCTGGAGATTGTTAAGGTAATTACACAGAGGAAAGGATAATGTACTGGGAACTCCTCAGAAGAATGTGATTTGTGGTGAGGGGAGAGAGATGAAAGCTCATTTAGGGGGCAGGGGATATAGCCTAGTGGCAAGAGTGCCTGCCTCTGATACATGAGGCCCTAGGTTCGGTTCCCCAGCACCACATATACAGAAAACGGCCAGAAGCGGCGCTGTGGCTCAAGTGGCAGAGTGCTAGCCTTGAGCGGGAAGAAGCCAGGGACAGTGCTCAGGCACTGAGTCCAAGACCCAAGATTGTCCAAAAGAAAAAAAAAAAAAAAGCTCATTTAGGAACGACATGAACATGCTGCGTAGGTAGCTGATTATCAGTAAATATCTCCACTGAGATTAAGAAAAGCAGTAGCTTAATAAATTAAGTACTTCCTGGTATGGTTACTGTACTGGTAACTCCCCAAAAGAATCTGGATTGTGGTGAGGGAACAGAGAAAAAAGCTCATTTAGGACCTGCACTTACGAAGGGGGTAGGCAGCTGTATATCAGGGAGTAAACCTTCTTAGAATAAAAACAGCTGGAGCTTGTTAAGGTAATTACACAGGGGAAAGGATAATGTACTGGGAACTCCTCAGAAGAATCTGAATTGTGGTGAGGGGAGAGAGAAAAATGCTCATTTAGGAATGACATGGACATGCTGCGTAGGTAGCTGTTTATCAGTAAATATCTCCACTGAGATTAAGAAAACAGTAGCTTAATAAATTAAGTACTTCCTGGTATGGTTACTGTACTGGTAACTCCCCAAAAGAATCTGGATTGTGGTGAGGGAACAGAGAAAAAAGCTCATTTAGGACCTGCACTTACGAAGGGGGTAGGCAGCTGTATATCAGGGAGTAAACCTTCTGAGAATAAAAACAGCTGGAGCTTGTTAAGGTGTTAAGGTAATTAAACAGGGGAAAGGATAATGTACTGGGAACTCCTCAGAAGAATCTGATTTGTGGTGAGGGGAGAGAGATAAAAGCTCATTTAGGAACGACATGAACATGCTGCTTAGGTAGCTGTTTATCAGCAAATATCTCCACTGAAATTAAGAAAAGCAGTAGCTTAATAAATTAAGTACTTCCTGGTATGGTTACTGTACTGGTAATTCCCAAAAGAATCTGGATTGTGGTGAGGGAACAGAGAAAAAAGCTCATTTAGGACCTGCACTTACGAAAGGGGTAGGCAGCTGTATATCAGGGAGTAAACCTTCTGAGAATAAAAACAGCTGGAGCATGTTAAGGTAATTACACAGTGGAAAGGATAATGTACTGGGAACTCCTCAGAAGAATCTGATTTGTGGTGAGGGGACAGAGATAAAAGCTCATTTAAGAACGACATGAACATGCTGCGTAGGTAGCTGTTTATCAGTAAATATCTCCACTGAGATTAAGAAAAGCAGTAGCTTAATAACTTAAGTACTTCCTGGTGTGGTTACTGTACTTGTATCTCCCAAAAGAATCTGGATTGTGGTGAGGGAATAGAGAAAAAAGCTCATTTAGGACCTGCACTTACGAAGGGGGTAGGCAGCTGTATATCAGGGAGTAAACCTTCTGAGAATAAAAACAGCTGGAGCTTGTTGAGGTAATTACACAGGGGAAAGGATAATGTACTGGGAACTCCTCAGAAGAATCTGATTTGTGGTGAGGGGAGAGAGATAAAAGCTCATTTAGGAACGACATGAACATGCTGCGTAGGTAGCTGTTTATCAGTAAATATCTCCACTGACATTAAGAAAAGCAGTAGCTTAATAAATTATGTACTTCCTGGTATGGTTACTGTACTGGTACCTCCCCAAAAGAATCTGGATTGTGGTGAGGGAACAGAGAAAAAAGCTCATTTAGGACCTGCACTTACGAAGGGGGTAGGCAGCTGTATATCAGGGAGTAAACCTTCTGAGAATAAAAA
>NW_025956990.1:0-46769 GCF_023159225.1 Perognathus longimembris pacificus
CCAAAAGAATCTGGATTGTGGTGAGGGAACAGAGAAAAAAGCTCATTTAGGACCTGCACTTACGAAGGGGGTAGGCAGCTGTATACCAGGGAGTAAACCTTCTGAGAATAAAAACAGCTGGAGCTTGTTAAGGTAATTACACAGGGGAAAGGATAATGTACTGGGAACTCCTCAGAAGAATCTGATTTGTGGTGAGGGGAGAGAGATAAAAGCTCATTTAGGAACGACATGAACATGCTGCGTAGGTAGCTGTTTATCAGTAAATATCTCCACTGAGATTAAGAAAAGCAGTAGCTTAATAAATTAAGTACTTCCTGGTATGGTTACTGTACTGGTAACTCCCCAAAAGAATCTGGATTGTGGTGAGGGAACAGAGAAAAAAGCTCATTTAGGACCTGCACTTACGAAGGGGTTAGGCAGCTGTATATCAGGGAGTAAACCTTCTGAGAATAAAAACAGCTGGAGCTTGTTAAGGTAATTACACAGGGGAAAGGATAATGTACTGGGAACTCCTCAGAAGAATCTGATTTGTGGTGAGGGGAGAGAGATAAAAGCTCATTTAGGAACGACATGATCATGCTGCCTAGGTAGCTGTTTATCAGTAAATATCTCCACTGAGATTAAGAAAAGCAGTAGCTTAATAAATTAAGTACTTCCTGGTATGGTTACTGTACTGGTAACTCCCCAACAGAATCTGGATTGTGGTGAGGGAACAGAGAAAAAAGCTCATTTAGGACCTGCACTTACGAAGGGGGGTAGGCAGCTGTATATCAGGGAGTAAACCTTCTGAGAATAAAAACAGCTGGAGCTTGTTAAGGTAATTACACAGGGGAAAGGATAATGTACTGGGAACTCCTCAGAAGAATCTGATTTGTGGTGAGGGGAGAGAGATAAAAGCTCATTTAGGAACGACATGAACATGCTGCGTAGGTAGCTGTTTATCAGTAAATATCTCCACTGAGTTTAAGAAAAGCAGTACCTTAATAAATTAAGTACTTCCTGGTATGGTTACTGTACTGGTAACTCCCCAAAAGAATCTGGATTGTGGTGAGGGAACAGAGAAAAAAGCTCATTTAGGACCTGCACTTACCAAGGGGGTAGGCAGCTGTATATCAGAGAGTAAACCTTCTGAGAATAAAAACAGCTGGAGCTTGTTAAGGTAATTACACAGGGGAAAGGATAATGTACTGGGAACTCCTCAGAAGAATCTGATTTGTGGTGAGGGGAGAGAGATAAAAGCTCATTTAGGAACGACATGAACATGCTGCTTAGGTAGCTGTTTATCAGTAAATATCTCCACTGAGATTAAGAAAAGCAGTAGCTTAATAAATTAAGTACTTCCTGGTATGGTTACTGTACTGGTAACTCCCCAAAAGAATCTGGATTGTGGTGAGGGAACAGAGAAAAAAGCTCATTTAGGACCTGCACTTACGAAGGGGGTAGGCAGCTGTATATCAGGGAGTAAACCTTCTGAGAATAAAAACAGCTGGAGCTTGTTAAGGTAATTACACAGGGGAAAGGATAATGTACTGGGAACTCCTCAGAAGAATCTGATTTGTGGTGAGGGGAGAGAGATAAAAGCTCATTTAGGAAGGACATGAACATGCTGCGTAGGTAGCTGTTTATCAGTAAATATCTCCACTGAGATTAAGAAAAGCAGTAGCTTAAAAAATTAAGAACTTCCTGGTATGGTTACTGTACTGGTAACTCCCCAAAAGAATCTGGATTGTGGTGAGGGAACAGAGAAAAAAGCTCATTTATGACCTGCACATTCGAAGGGGGTAGGCAGCTGTATATCAGGGAGTAAACCTTGTGAGAATAAAAACGGCTGGAGCTTGTGAAGGTAATTACACAGGGGAAAGGATAATGTACTGGGAACTCCTCAGAAGAATCTGATTTGTGGTGAGGGGAGAGAGATAAAAGCTCATTTAGGAACGACATGAACATGCTGGGTAGGTAGCTGTTTATCAGTAAATATCTCCACTGAGATTAAGAAAAGCAGTAGCTTCATAAATTAAGTACTTCCTGGTATGGTTACTGTACTGGTAACTCCCCAAAAGAATCTGGATTGTGGTGAGGGAACAGAGAAAAAAGCTCATTTAGGACCTGCACTTACGAAGGGGGTAGGCAGCTGTATATCAGGTAGTAAAACTTCTGAGAATAAAAACAGCTGGAGCTTGTTAAGGTAATTACACAGGGGAAAGGATAATGTACTGGGAACTCCTCAGAAGAATCTGATTTGTGGTGAGTGGAGAGAGATAAAAGCTCATTTAGGAACGACATGAACATGCTGCGTAGGTAGCTGTTTATCAGTAAATATCTCCACTGAGATTAAGAAAAGCAGTAGCTTAATAAATTAAGTACTTCCTGTATGGTTACTGTACTGGTAACTCCCCAAAAGAATCTGGATTGTGGTGAGGGAACAGAGAAAAAAGCTCATTTACGACCTGCACTTACGAAGGGGGTAGGCAGCTGTATATCAGGGAGTAAACCTTCTGAGAATAAAAACAGCTGGAGCTTGTTAAGGTAATTACACAGGGGAAAGGATAATGTACTGGGAACTCCTCAGAAGAATCTGATTTGTGGTGAGGGGAGAGAGATAAAAGCTCATTTAGGAACGACATGAACATGCTGCGTAGGTAGCTGTTTATCAGTAAATATCTCCACTGAGATTAAGAAAAGCAGTAGCTTAATAAATTAAGTACTTCCTGGTATGGTTACTGTACTGGTAACTCCCCAAAAGAATCTGGATTGTGGTGAGGGAACAGAGAAAAAAGCTCATTTATGACCTGCACTTACGAAGGGGGTAGGCAGCTGTATATCAGGGAGTAAACCTTCTGAGAATAAAAACAGCTGGAGCTTGTTAAGGTAATTACACAGGGGAAAGGATAATGTACTGGGTACTCCTCAGAAGAATCTGATTTTTGGTGAGGGGAGAGAGATAAAAGCTCATTTAGGAACGACATGAATATGCTGCATAGGTAGCTGTTTATCAGTAAATATCTCCACTGAGATTAAGAAAAACAGTAGCTTAATAAATTAAGTACTTCCTGGTATGGTTACTGTACTGGTAACTCCCCAAAAGAATCTGGATTGTGGTGAGGGAACAGATAAAAAAGCTCATTTAGGACCTGCACTTACGAAGGGGATAGGCAGCTGTATATCAGGGAGTAAACCTTCTGAGAATAAAAACAGCTGGAACTTGTTAAGGTAATTACACAGGGGAAAGGATAATGTACTGGGAACTCCTCAAAGAAACTGATTTGTGGTGAGGGGGAGAGTTAAAAGCTCATTTAGGAATGACATGAACATGCTGCGTTGGTAGCTGTTTATCAGTAAATATCTCCACTGAGATTAAGAAAAGCAGTAGCTTTATAAATTAAGTACTTCCTGGTATGGTTACTGTACTGGTAACACCCAAAAGAATCTGGATTGTGGTGAGGGAACAGAGAAAAAAGCTCATTTAGGACCTGCACTTACGAAGGGGGTAGGCAGCTGTATATCAGGGAGTAAACCTTCTGAGAATAAAAACAGCTGGAGCTTGCTAAGGTAATTACACAGGGGAAAGGATAATGTACTGGGAACTCCTCAGAAGAATCTGATTTGTGGTGAGTGGAGAGAGATAAAAGCTCATTTAAGAACGACATGAACATGCTGCGTAGGTAGCTGTTTATCAGTAAATATCTCCACTGAGATTAAGAAAAGCAGTAGCTTAATAAATTAAGTACTTCCTGGTATGGTTACTGTACTGGTAACTCCCCAAAAGAATCTGGATTGTGGTGAGGGAACAGAGAAAAAAGCTCATTTAGGACCTGCACTTACGAAGGGGGTAGGCAGCTGTATATCAGGGAGTAAACCTTCTGAGAATAAAAACAGCTGGAGCTTGTTAAGGTAATTACACAGGGGAAAGGATAATGTACTGGGAACTCCTCAGAAGAATCTGATTTGTGGTGAGGGGAGAGAGATAAAAGCTCATTTAGGAACGACATGAACATGCTGCGTAGGTAGCTGTTTATCAGTAAATATCTCCACTGAGATTAAGAAAAGCAGTAGCTTAATAAATTAAGTACTTCCTGGTATGGTTACTGTACTGGTAACTCCCCAAAATAATCTGGATTGTGGTGAGGGAACAGAGAAAAAAGCTCATTTAGGACCTGCACTTACGAAGGGGGTAGGCAGCTGTATATCAGGGAGTAAACCTTCTGAGAATAAAAACAGATGGAGCTTGTTAAGGTAATTACACAGGGGAAAGGATAATGTACTGGGAACTCCTCAGAAGAATCTGATTTGTGGTGAGTGGAGAGAGATAAAAGCTCATTTAGGAACGACATGAACATGCTGCGTACGGAGCTGTTTATCAGTAAATATCTCCACTGAGATTAAGAAAAGCAGTAGCTTAATAAATTAAGTACTTCCTGGTATGGTTACTGTACTGGTAACTCCCCAAAAGAATCTGGATTGTGGTGAGGGAACAGAGAAAAAAGCTCATTTAGGACCTGCACTTACGAAGGGGGTAGGCAGCTGTATATCAGGGAGTAAACCTTCTGAGAATAAAAACAGCTGGAGCTTGTTAAGGTAATTACACAGGGGAAAGGATAATGTACTGGGAACTCCTCAGAAGAATCTGATTTGTGGTGAGGGGAGAGAGATAAAAGCTCATTTAGGAACGACATGAACATGCTGCGTAGGTAGCTGTTTATCAGTAAATATCTCCACTGAGATTAAGAAAAGCAGTAGCTTCATAAATTAAGTACTTCCTGGTATGGTTACTGTACTGGTAACTCCCCAAAAGAATCTGGATTGTGGTGAGGGAACAGAGAAAAAAGCTCATTTAGGACCTGCACTTACGAAGGGGGTAGGCAGCTGTATATCAGGGAGTAAACCTTCTGAGAATAAAAACAGCTGGAGCTTGTTAAGGTAATTACACAGGGGAAAGGATAATGTACTGGGAACTCCTCAGAAGAATCTGATTTGTGGTGAGGGGAGAGAGATAAAAGCTCATTTAGGAACGACATGAACATGCTGCTTAGGTAGCTGTTTATCAGTAAATATCTCCACTGAGATTAAGAAAAGCAGTAGCTTAATAAATTAAGTACTTCCTGGTATGGTTACTGTACTGGTAACTCCCCAAAAGAATCTGGATTGTGGTGAGGGAACAGAGAAAAAAGCTCATTTAGGACCTGCACTTACGAAGGGGGTAGGCAGCTGTATATCAGGGAGTAAACCTTCTGAGAATAAAAACAGCTGGAGCTTGTTAAGGTAATTACACAGGGGAAAGGATAATGTACTGGGAACTCCTCAGAAGAATCTGATTTGTGGTGAGGGGAGAGAGATAAAAGCTCATTTAGGAAGGACATGAACATGCTGCGTAGGTAGCTGTTTATCAGTAAATATCTCCACTGAGATTAAGAAAAGCAGTAGCTTAAAAAATTAAGAACTTCCTGGTATGGTTACTGTACTGGTAACTCCCCAAAAGAATCTGGATTGTGGTGAGGGAACAGAGAAAAAAGCTCATTTATGACCTGCACATTCGAAGGGGGTAGGCAGCTGTATATCAGGGAGTAAACCTTGTGAGAATAAAAACGGCTGGAGCTTGTGAAGGTAATTACACAGGGGAAAGGATAATGTACTGGGAACTCCTCAGAAGAATCTGATTTGTGGTGAGGGGAGAGAGATAAAAGCTCATTTAGGAACGACATGAACATGCTGGGTAGGTAGCTGTTTATCAGTAAATATCTCCACTGAGATTAAGAAAAGCAGTAGCTTCATAAATTAAGTACTTCCTGGTATGGTTACTGTACTGGTAACTCCCCAAAAGAATCTGGATTGTGGTGAGGGAACAGAGAAAAAAGCTCATTTAGGACCTGCACTTACGAAGGGGGTAGGCAGCTGTATATCAGGTAGTAAAACTTCTGAGAATAAAAACAGCTGGAGCTTGTTAAGGTAATTACACAGGGGAAAGGATAATGTACTGGGAACTCCTCAGAAGAATCTGATTTGTGGTGAGTGGAGAGAGATAAAAGCTCATTTAGGAACGACATGAACATGCTGCGTAGTAGCTGTTTATCAGTAAATATCTCCACTGAGATTAAGAAAAGCAGTAGCTTAATAAATTAAGTACTTCCTGGTATGGTTACTGTACTGGTAACTCCCCAAAAGAATCTGGATTGTGGTGAGGGAACAGAGAAAAAAGCTCATTTACGACCTGCACTTACGAAGGGGGTAGGCAGCTGTATATCAGGGAGTAAACCTTCTGAGAATAAAAACAGCTGGAGCTTGTTAAGGTAATTACACAGGGGAAAGGATAATGTACTGGGAACTCCTCAGAAGAATCTGATTTGTGGTGAGGGGAGAGAGATAAAAGCTCATTTAGGAACGACATGAACATGCTGCGTAGGTAGCTGTTTATCAGTAAATATCTCCACTGAGATTAAGAAAAGCAGTAGCTTAATAAATTAAGTACTTCCTGGTATGGTTACTGTACTGGTAACTCCCCAAAAGAATCTGGATTGTGGTGAGGGAACAGAGAAAAAAGCTCATTTAGGACCTGCACTTACGAAGGGGGTAGGCAGCTGTATATCAGGGAGTAAACCTTCTGAGAATAAAAACAGCTGGAGCTTGTTAAGGTAATTACACAGGGGAAAGGATAATGTACTGGGTACTCCTCAGAAGAATCTGATTTTTGGTGAGGGGAGAGAGATAAAAGCTCATTTAGGAACGACATGAATATGCTGCATAGGTAGCTGTTTATCAGTAAATATCTCCACTGAGATTAAGAAAAACAGTAGCTTAATAAATTAAGTACTTCCTGGTATGGTTACTGTACTGGTAACTCCCCAAAAGAATCTGGATTGTGGTGAGGGAACAGATAAAAAAGCTCATTTAGGACCTGCACTTACGAAGGGGATAGGCAGCTGTATATCAGGGAGTAAACCTTCTGAGAATAAAAACAGCTGGAACTTGTTAAGGTAATTACACAGGGGAAAGGATAATGTACTGGGAACTCCTCAAAGAAACTGATTTGTGGTGAGGGGGGAGAGTTAAAAGCTCATTTAGGAATGACATGAACATGCTGCGTTGGTAGCTGTTTATCAGTAAATATCTCCACTGAGATTAAGAAAAGCAGTAGCTTTATAAATTAAGTACTTCCTGGTATGGTTACTGTACTGGTAACACCCCAAAAGAATCTGGATTGTGGTGAGGGAACAGAGATAAAAGCTCATTTAGGACCTGCACTTACGAAGGGGGTAGGCAGCTGTATATCAGGGAGTAAACCTTCTGAGAATAAAAACAGCTGGAGCTTGCTAAGGTAATTACACAGGGGAAAGGATAATGTACTGGGAACTCCTCAGAAGAATCTGATTTGTGGTGAGTGGAGAGAGATAAAACCTCATTTAAGAACGACATGAACATGCTGCGTAGGTAGCTGTTTATCAGTAAATATCTCCACTGAGATTAAGAAAAGCAGTAGCTTAATAAATTAAGTACTTCCTGGTATGGTTACTGTACTGGTAACTCCCCAAAAGAATCTGGATTGTGGTGAGGGAACAGAGAAAAAAGCTCATTTAGGACCTGCACTTACGAAGGGGGTAGGCAGCTGTATATCAGGGAGTAAACCTTCTGAGAATAAAAACAGCTGGAGCTTGTTAAGGTAATTACACAGGGGAAAGGATAATGTACTGGGAACTCCTCAGAAGAATCTGATTTGTGGTGAGGGGAGAGAGATAAAAGCTCATTTAGGAACGACATGAACATGCTGCGTAGGTAGCTGTTTATCAGTAAATATCTCCACTGAGATTAAGAAAAGCAGTAGCTTAATAAATTAAGTACTTCCTGGTATGGTTACTGTACTGGTAACTCCCCAAAATAATCTGGATTGTGGTGAAGGAACAGAGAAAAAAGCTCATTTAGGACCTGCACTTACGAAGGGGGTAGGCAGCTGTATATCAGGGAGTAAACCTTCTGAGAATAAAAACAGATGGAGCTTGTTAAGGTAATTACACAGGGGAAAGGATAATGTACTGGGAACTCCTCAGAAGAATCTGATTTGTGGTGAGTGGAGAGAGATAAAAGCTCATTTAGGAACGACATGAACATGCTGCGTACGGAGCTGTTTATCAGTAAATATCTCCACTGAGATTAAGAAAAGCAGTAGCTTAATAAATTAAGTACTTCCTGGTATGGTTACTGTACTGGTAACTCCCCAAAAGAATCTGGATTGTGGTGAGGGAACAGAGAAAAAAGCTCATTTAGGACCTGCACTTACGAAGGGGGTAGGCAGCTGTATATCAGGGAGTAAACCTTCTGAGAATAAAAACAGCTGGAGCTTGTTAAGGTAATTACACAGGGGAAAGGATAATGTACTGGGAACTCCTCAGAAGAATCTGATTTGTGGTGAGGGGAGAGAGATAAAAGCTCATTTAGGAACGACATGAACATGCTGCGTAGGTAGCTGTTTATCAGTAAATATCTCCACTGAGATTAAGAAAAGCAGTAGCTTCATAAATTAAGTACTTCCTGGTATGGTTACTGTACTGGTAACTCCCCAAAAGAATCTGGATTGTGGTGAGGGAACAGAGAAAAAAGCTCATTTAGGACCTGCACTTACGAAGGGGGTAGGCAGCTGTATATCAGGGAGTAAACCTTCTGAGAATAAAAACAGCTGGAGCTTGTTAAGGTAATTACACAGGGGAAAGGATAATGTACTGGGAACTCCTCAGAAGAATCTGATTTTTGGTGAGGGGAGAGAGATAAAAGCTCATTTAGGAACGACATGAATATGCTGCATAGGTAGCTGTTTATCAGTAAATATCTCCACTGAGATTAAGAAAAACAGTAGCTTAATAAATTAAGTACTTCCTGGTATGGTTACTGTACTGGTAACTCCCCAAAAGAATCTGGATTGTGGTGAGGGAACAGAGAAAAAAGCTCATTTAGGACCTGCACTTACGAAGGGGGTAGGCAGCTGTATATCAGGGAGTAAACCTTCTGAGAATAAAAAGAGCTGGAGCTTGTTAAGGTAATTACACAGGGGAAAGGATAATGTACTGGGAACTCCTCAGAAGAATCTGATTTGTGGTGAGGGGAGAGAGATAAAAGCTCATTTATGAACGACATGAACATGCTGCGTAGGTAGCTGTTTGTCAGTAAATATCTCCACTGAGATTAAGAAAAGCAGTAGCTTAATAAATTAAGTACTTCCTGGTATGGTTACTGTACTGGTAACTCCCCAAAAGAATCTGGACTGTGGTGAGGGAACAGATAAAAAAGCTCATTTAGGACCTGCACTTACGAAGGGGATAGGCAGCTGTATATCAGGGAGTAAACCTTCTGAGAATAAAAACAGCTGGAACTTGTTAAGGTAATTACACAGGGGAAAGGATAATGTACTGGGAACTCCTCAAAGAAACTGATTTGTGGTGAGGGGGGAGAGTTAAAAGCTCATTTAGGAATGACATGAACATGCTGCGTTGGTAGCTGTTTATCAGTAAATATCTCCACTGAGATTAAGAAAAGCAGTAGCTTTATAAATTAAGTACTTCCTGGTATGGTTACTGTACTGGTAACACCCCAAAAGAATCTGGATTGTGGTGAGGGAACAGAGAAAAAAGCTCATTTAGGACCTGCACTTACGAAGGGGGTAGGCAGCTGTATATCAGGGAGTAAACCTTCTGAGAATAAAAACAGCTGGAGCTTGCTAAGGTAATTACACAGGGGAAAGGATAATGTACTGGGAACTCCTCAGAAGAATCTGATTTGTGGTGAGTGGAGAGAGATAAAAGCTCATTTAGGAACGACATGAACATGCTGCGTAGGTAGCTGTTTATCAGTAAATATCTCCACTGAGATTAAGAAAAGCAGTAGCTTAATAAATTAAGTACTTCCTGGTATGGTTACTGTACTGGTAACTCCCCAACAGAATCTGGATTGTGGTGAGGGAACAGAGAAAAAAGCTCATTTAGGACCTGCACTTACGAAGGGGGTAGGCAGCTGTATATCAGGGAGTAAACCTTCTGAGAATAAAAACAGCTGGAGCTTGTTAAGGTAATTACACAGGGGAAAGGATAATGTACTGGGAACTCCTCAGAAGAATCTGATTTGTGGTGAGGGGAGAGAGATAAAAGCTCATTTAGGAACGACATGAATATGCTGCGTAGGTAGCTGTTTATCAGTAAATATCTCCACTGAGATTAAGAAAAGCAGTACCTTAATAAATTAAGTACTTCCTGGTATGGTTACTGTACTGGTAACTCCCCAAAAGAATCTGGATTGTGGTGAGGGAACAGAGAAAAAAGCTCATTTAGGACCTGCACTTACCAAGGGGGTAGGCAGCTGTATATCAGAGAGTAAACCTTCTGAGAATAAAAACAGCTGGAGCTTGTTAAGGTAATTACACAGGGGAAAGGATAATGTACTGGGAACTCCTCAGAAGAATCTGATTTGTGGTGAGGGGAGAGAGATAAAAGCTCATTTAGGAACGACATGAACATGCTGCGTAGGTAGCTGTTTATCAGTAAATATCTCCACTGAGATTAAGAAAAGCAGTAGCTTAATAAATTAAGTACTTCCTGGTATGGTTACTGTACTGGTAACTCCCCAAAAGAATCTGGATTGTGGTGAGGGAACAGAGAAAAAAGCTCATTTAGGACCTGCACTTACGAAGGGGGTAGGCAGCTGTATATCAGGGAGTAAACCTTCTGAGAATAAAAACAGCTGGAGCTTGTTAAGGTAATTACACAGGGGAAAGGATAATGTACTGGGAACTCCTCAGAAGAATCTGATTTGTGGTGAGGGGAGAGAGATAAAAGCTCATTTAGGAAGGACATGAACATGCTGCGTAGGTAGCTGTTTATCAGTAAATATCTCCACTGAGATTAAGAAAAGCAGTAGCTTAAAAAATTAAGAACTTCCTGGTATGGTTACTGTACTGGTAACTCCCCAAAAGAATCTGGATTGTGGTGAGGGAACAGAGAAAAAAGCTCATTTATGACCTGCACATTCGAAGGGGGTAGGCAGCTGTATATCAGGGAGTAAACCTTGTGAGAATAAAAACGGCTGGAGCTTGTGAAGGTAATTACACAGGGGAAAGGATAATGTACTGGGAACTCCTCAGAAGAATCTGATTTGTGGTGAGGGGAGAGAGATAAAAGCTCATTTAGGAACGACATGAACATGCTGGGTAGGTAGCTGTTTATCAGTAAATATCTCCACTGAGATTAAGAAAAGCAGTAGCTTCATAAATTAAGTACTTCCTGGTATGGTTACTGTACTGGTAACTCCCCAAAAGAATCTGGATTGTGGTGAGGGAACAGAGAAAAAAGCTCATTTAGGACCTGCACTTACGAAGGGGGTAGGCAGCTGTATATCAGGTAGTAAAACTTCTGAGAATAAAAACAGCTGGAGCTTGTTAAGGTAATTACACAGGGGAAAGGATAATGTACTGGGAACTCCTCAGAAGAATCTGATTTGTGGTGAGGGGAGAGAGATAAAAGCTCATTTATGAACGACATGAACATGCTGCGTAGGTAGCTGTTTGTCAGTAAATATCTCCACTGAGATTAAGAAAAGCAGTAGCTTAATAAATTAAGTACTTCCTGGTATGGTTACTGTACTGGTAACTCCCCAAAAGAATCTGGACTGTGGTGAGGGAACAGATAAAAAAGCTCATTTAGGACCTGCACTTACGAAGGGGATAGGCAGCTGTATATCAGGGAGTAAACCTTCTGAGAATAAAAACAGCTGGAACTTGTTAAGGTAATTACACAGGGGAAAGGATAATGTACTGGGAACTCCTCAAAGAAACTGATTTGTGGTGAGGGGGGAGAGTTAAAAGCTCATTTAGGAATGACATGAACATGCTGCGTTGGTAGCTGTTTATCAGTAAATATCTCCACTGAGATTAAGAAAAGCAGTAGCTTTATAAATTAAGTACTTCCTGGTATGGTTACTGTACTGGTAACACCCCAAAAGAATCTGGATTGTGGTGAGGGAACAGAGAAAAAAGCTCATTTAGGACCTGCACTTACGAAGGGGGTAGGCAGCTGTATATCAGGGAGTAAACCTTCTGAGAATAAAAACAGCTGGAGCTTGCTAAGGTAATTACACAGGGGAAAGGATAATGTACTGGGAACTCCTCAGAAGAATCTGATTTGTGGTGAGTGGAGAGAGATAAAAGCTCATTTAGGAACGACATGAACATGCTGCGTAGGTAGCTGTTTATCAGTAAATATCTCCACTGAGATTAAGAAAAGCAGTAGCTTAATAAATTAAGTACTTCCTGGTATGGTTACTGTACTGGTAACTCCCCAACAGAATCTGGATTGTGGTGAGGGAACAGAGAAAAAAGCTCATTTAGGACCTGCACTTACGAAGGGGGTAGGCAGCTGTATATCAGGGAGTAAACCTTCTGAGAATAAAAACAGCTGGAGCTTGTTAAGGTAATTACACAGGGGAAAGGATAATGTACTGGGAACTCCTCAGAAGAATCTGATTTGTGGTGAGGGGAGAGAGATAAAAGCTCATTTAGGAACGACATGAACATGCTGCGTAGGTAGCTGTTTATCAGTAAATATCTCCACTGAGATTAAGAAAAGCAGTAGCTTAGTAAATTAAGTACTTCCTGGTATGGTTACTGTACTGGTAACTCCCCAAAAGAATCTGGATTGTGGTGAGGGAACAGAGAAAAAAGCTCATTTAGGACCTGCACTTACGAAGGGGGTAGGCAGCTGTATATCAGGGAGTAAACCTTCTGAGAATAAAAACAGCTGGAGCTTGTTAAGGTAATTACACAGGGGAAAGGATAATGTACTGGGAACTCCTCAGAAGAATCTGATTTGTGGTGAGGGGAGAGAGATAAAAGCTCATTTAGGAACGACATGAACATGCAGCGTAGGTAGCTGTTTATCAGTAAATATCTCCACTGAGATTAAGAAAAGCAGTAGCTTAATAAATTAAGTACTTCCTGGTATGGTTACTGTACTGGTAACTCCCCAAAAGAATCTGGATTGTGGTGAGGGAACAGAGAAAAAAGCTCATTTAGGACCTGCACTTACGAAGGGGGTAGGCAGCTGTATATCAGGGAGTAAACCTTCTGAGAATAAAAACAGCTGGAGCTTGTTAAGGTAATTACACAGGGGAAAGGATAATGTACTGGGAACTCCTCAGAAGAATCTGATTTGTGGTGAGGGGAGAGAGATAAAAGCTCATTTAGGAAGGACTTGAACATGCTGCGTAGGTAGCTGTTTATCAGTAAATATCTCCACTGAGATTAAGAAAAGCAGTATCTTAATAAACTAAGTACTTCCTGGTATGGTTACTGTACTGGTAACTCCCCAAAAGTATCTGGATTGTGGTGAGGGAACAGAGAAAAAAGATCATTCAGGACCTGCACTTACGAAGGGGGTAGGCACCTGTATATCAGGGAGTAAACATTCTGAGAATAAAAACAGCTGGAGCTTGTTAAGGTAATTACACAGGGGAAAGGATAATGTACTGGGAAATCCTCAGATGAATCTGATTTGTGGTGAGGGGAGAGAGATAAAAGCTCATTTAGGAACGACATGAACATGCTGCGTAGGTAGCTGTTTATCAGTAAATATCTCCACTGAGATTAAGAAAAGCAGTAGCTTAATAAATTAAGTACTTCCTGGTATGGTTACTGTACTGGTAACTCCCCAAAAGAATCTGAGTTGTGGTGAGGGAACAGAGAAAAAAGCTCATTTAGGACCTGCACTTACGAAGGGGGTAGGCAGCTGTATATCAGGGAGTAAACCTTCTGAGAATAAAAACAGCTGGAGCTTGTTAAGGTAATTACACAGGGGAAAGGATAATGTACTGGGAACTCCTCAGAAGAATCTGATTTGTGGTGAGGGGAGAGAGATAAAAGCTCATTTATGAACGACATGAACATGCTGCGTAGGTAGCTGTTTATCAGTAAATATCTCCAATGAGATTAAGAAAAGAAGTAGCTTAATAAATTAAGTACTTCCTGGTATGGTTACTGTACTGGTAACTCCCCAAAAGAATCTGGATTGTGGTGAGGGAACAGATAAAAAAGCTCATTTAGGACCTGCACTTACGAAGGGGATAGGCAGCTGTATATCAGGGAGTAAACCTTCTGAGAATAAAAACAGCTGGAACTTGTTAAGGTAATTACACAGGGGAAAGGATAATGTACTGGGAACTCCTCAAAGAATCTGATTTGTGGTGAGGGGAGAGAGTTAAAAGCTCATTTAGGAATGACATGAACATGTCGCGTTGGTAGCTGTTTATCAGTAAATATCTCCACTGAGATTAAGAAAAGCAGTAGCTTAATAAATTAAGTACTTCCTGGTATGGTTACTGTACTGGTAACACCCCAAAAGAATCTGGATTGTGGTGAGGGAACAGAGAAAAAAGCTCATTTAGGACCCGCACTTACGAAGGGGGTAGGCAGCTGTATATCAGGGAGTAAACCTTCTGAGAATAAAAACAGCTGGAGCTTGCTAAGGTAATTACACAGGGGAAAGGATAATGTACTGGGAACTCCTCAGAAGAATCTGATTTGTGGTGAGTGGAGAGAGATAAAAGCTCATTTAGGAACGACATGAACATGCTGCGTAGGTAGCTGTTTATCAGTAAATATCTCCACTGAGATTAAGAAAAGCAGTAGCTTAATAAATTAAGTACTTCCTGGTATGGTTACTGTACTGGTAACTCCCCAAAAGAATCTGGATTGTGGTGAGGGAACAGAGAAAAAAGCTCATTTAGGACCTGCACTTACGAAGGGGATAGGCAGCTGTATATCAGGGAGTAAAGCTTCTGAGAATAAAAACAGCTGGAGCTTGTTAAGGTAATTACACAGGGGAAAGGATAATGCACTTGGAACTCCTCAGAAGAATCTGATTTGTGGTGAGGGGAGAGAGATAAAAGCTCATTTAGGAACGACATGAACATGCTGCGTAGGTAGCTGTTTATCAGTAAATATCTCCACTGAGATTAAGAAAAGCAGTAGCTTAATAAATTAAGTACTTCCTGGTATGGTTACTGTACTGGTAACTCCCCAAAATAATCTGGATTGTGGTGAAGGAACAGAGAAAAAAGCTCATTTAGGACCTGCACTTACGAAGGGGGTAGGCAGCTGTATATCAGGGAGTAAACCTTCTGAGAATAAAAACAGATGGAGCTTGTTAAGGTAATTACACAGGGGAAAGGATAATGTACTGGGAACTCCTCAGAAGAATCTGATTTGTGGTGAGGGGAGAGAGATAAAAGCTCATTTAGGAACGACATGAACATGCTGCGTACGTAGCTGTTTATCAGTAAATATCTCCACTGAGATTAAGAAAAGCAGTAGCTTAATAAAATAAGTACTTCCTGGTATGGTTACTGTACTGGTAACTCCCCAAAAGAATCTGGATTGTGGTGAGGGAACAGAGAAAAAAGCTCATTTAGGACCTGCACTTACGAAGGGGGTAGGCAGCTGTATATCAGGGAGTAAACCTTCTGAGAATAAAAACAGCTGGAGCTTGTTAAGGTAATTACACAGGGGAAAGGATAATGTACTGGGAACTCCTCAGAAGAATCTGATTTTGGTGAGGGGAGAGAGATAAAAGCTCATTTAGGAACGACATGAACATGCTGCGTAGGTAGCTGTTTATCAGTAAATATCTCCACTGAGATTAAGAAAAGCAGTAGCTTAATAAATTAAGAACTTCCTGGTATGGTTACTGTACTGGTAACTCCCCAAAAGAATCTGGATTGTGGTGAGGGAACAGAGAAAAAAGCTCATTTAGGACCTGCACTTACGAAGGGGGTAGGCAGCTGTATATCAGGGAGTAAACCTTCTGAGAATAAAAACAGCTGGAGTTTGTTAAGGTAATTACACAGGGGAAAGGATAATGTACTGGGAACTCCTCAGAAGAATCTGATTTGTGGTGAGGGGAGAGAGATAAAAGCTCATTTAGGAACGACATGAACATGCTGCTTAGGTAGCTGTTTATCAGTAAATATCTCCACTGAGATTAAGAAAAGCAGTAGCTTAATAAATTAAGTACTTCCTGGTATGCTTACTGTACTGGTAACTCCCCAAAAGAATCTGGATTGTGGTGAGGGAACAGAGAAAAAAGCTCATTTAGGACCTGCACTTACGAAGGGGGTAGGCAGCTGTATATCAGGGAGTAAACCTTCTGAGAATAAAAACAGCTGGAGCTTGTTAAGGTAATTACACAGGGGAAAGGATAATGTACTGGGAACTCCTCAGAAGAATCTGCTTTTTGGTGAGGGGAGAGAGATAAAAGCTCATTTAGGAACGACATGAACATGCTGCGTAGGTAGCTGTTTATCAGTAAATATCTCCACTGAGATTAAGAAAAACAGTAGCTTAATAAATTAAGTACTTCCTGGTATGGTTACTGTACTGGTAACTCCCCAAAAGAATCTGGATTGTGGTGAGGGAACAGAGAAAAAAGCTCATTTAGGACCTGCACTTACGAAGGGGGTAGGCAGCTGTATATCAGGGAGTAAACCTTCTGAGAATAAAAAGAGCTGGCGCTTGTTAAGGTAATTACACAGGGGAAAGGATAATGTACTGGGAACTCCTCAGAAGAATCTGATTTGTGGTGAGGGGAGAGAGATAAAAGCTCATTTAGGAACGACATGAACATGCTGCGTAGGTAGCTGTTTATCAGTAAATATCTCCACTGAGATTAAGAAAACCAGTAGCTTAATAAATTAAGTACTTCCTGGTATGTTTACTGTACTGGTAACTCCCCAAAAGAAACTGGATTGTGGTGAGGGAACAGAGAAAAAAGCTCATTTAGGACCTGCACTTACGAAGGGGGTAGGCAGCTGTATATCAGAGAGTAAACCTTCTGAGAATAAAAACAGCTGGAGCTTGTTAAGGTAATTACACAGGGGAAAGGATAATGTACTAGGAACTCCTGAGAAGAATCTGATTTGTGGTGAGGGGAGAGAGATAAAAGCTCATTTAGGAACGACATGAACATGCTGCGTAGGTAGCTGTTTATCAGTAAATATCTCCAATGAGATTAAGAAAAGCAGTAGCTTACTAAATTAAGTACTTCCTGGTATGGTTACTGTACTGGTAACTCCCCAAAAGAATCTGGATTGTGGTGAGGGAACAGAGAAAAAAGCTCATTTAGGACCTGCACTTACGAAGGGGGTAGGCAGCTATATAACAGGGAGTAAACCTTCTGAGAATAAAAACAGCTGGAGCTTGTTAAGGCAATTACACAGGGGAAAGGATAATGTACTGGGAACTCCTCAGAAGAATCTGATTTGTGGTGAGGGGAGAGAGATAATAGCTCATTTAGGAACAACATGAACATGCTGCGTACGTAGCTGTTTATCAGTAAATATCTCCACTGAGATTAAGAAAAGCAGTAGCTTAATAAATTAAGTACTTCCTGGTATGGTTACTATACTGGTAACTCCCCAAAAGAATCTGGATTGTGGTGAGGGAACAGAGAAAAAAGCTCATTTAGGACCTGCACTTACGAAGGGGGTAGGCAGCTGTATATCAGGGAGTAAACCTTCTGAGAATAAAAACAGCTGGAGCTTGTTAAGGTAATTACACAGTGGAAAGGATAATTACTGGGAACTCCTCAGAAGAATCTGATTTGTGGTGAGGGGAGAGAGATAAAAGCTCATTTAGGAACGACATGAACAAGCTGCGTAGGTAGCTGTTTATCAGTAAATATCTCCACTGAGATTAAGAAAAGCAGTAGCTTCATAAATTAAGTACTTCCTGGTATGGTTACTGTACTGGTAACTCCCCAAAAGAATCTGGATTGTGGTGAGGGAACAGAGAAAAAAGCTCATTTAGGACCTGCACTTACGAAGGGGGTAGGCAGCTGTATATCAGGGAGTAAACCTTCTGAGAATAAAAACAGCTGGAGCTTGTTAAGGTAATTACACAGGGGAAAGGATAATGTACTGGGAACTCCTCAGAAGAATCTGATTTGTGGTGAGGGGAGAGAGATAAAGCTCATTTAGGAAGGACATGAACATGCTGCGTAGGTAGCTGTTTATCAGTAAATATCTCCACTGAGATTAAGAAAAGCAGTAGCTTAAAAAATTAAGTACTTCCTGGTATGGTTACTGTACTGGTAACTCCCCAAAAGAATCTGGATTGTTGTGACGGAACAGAGAAAAAAGCTCATTCAGGACCTGCACTTACGAAGGGGGTAGGCAGCTGTATATCAGGGAGTAAACCTTCTGAGAATAAAAACAATTGGAGCTTGTTAAGGTAATTACACAGGGGAAAGGATAATGTACTGGGAACTCCTCAGAAGAATCTGATTTGTGGTGAGGGGAGAGAGATATAAGCTCATTTAGGAACGACATGAACATGCTGCGTAGGTAGCTGTTTATCAGTAAATATCTCCACTGAGATTAAGAAAAGCAGTAGCTTAATAAATTAAGTACTTCCTGGTATGCTTACTGTACTGGTAACTCCCCAAAAGAATCTGGATTGTGGTGAGGGAAAGAGAAAAAAGCTCATTTAGGACCTGCACTTACGAAGGGGGTAGGCAGCTGTATATCAGGGAGTATACCTTCTGAGAATAAAAACAGCTGGAGCTTGTTAAGGTAATTACACTGGGGAAAGGATAATGTACTGGGAACTCCTCAGAAGAATCTGATTTGTGGTGAGGGGAGAGAGATAAAAGCTCATTGGGGAACGACATGAACATGCTGCGTAGGTAGCTGTTTATCAGTAAATATCTCCACTGAGATTAAGAAAAGCAGTAGCTTCTAAATTAAGTACTTCCTGGTATGGTTACTGTACTGGTAACTCCCCAAAAGAATCTGGATTGTGGTGAGGGAAAGGAGAAAAAAGCTCATTTAGGACCTGCACTTACGAAGGGGGTAGGCAGCTGTATATCAGGGAGTAAACCTTCTGAGAATAAAAACAGCTGGAGCTTGTTAAGGTAATTACACACGGGAAAGGAAAATGTACTGGGAACTCCTCAGAAGAATCTGATTTGTGGTGAGGGGAGAGAGATAAAAGCTCATTTAGGAACGACATGAACATGCTGCGTAGGTAGCTGTTTATCAGTAAATATCTCCACTGAGATTAAGAAAAGCAGTAGCTTAATAAATTAAGTACTTCCTGGTATGGTTACTGTACTGGTAAGTCCCCAAAAGAATCTGGATTGTGGTGAGGGAACAGAGAAAAAAGCTCATTCAGGACCTGCACTTACGAAGGGGGTAGGCAGCTGTATATCAGGGAGTAAACCTTCTGAGAATAAAAACAATTGGAGCTTGTTAAGGTAATTACACAGGGGAAAGGATAATGTACTGGGAACTCCTCAGAAGAATCTGATTTGTGGTGAGGGTAGAGAGATATAAGCTCATTTAGGAACGACATGAACATGCTGCGTAGGTAGCTGTTTATCAGTAAATATCTCCACTGAGATTAAGAAAAGCAGTAGCTTAATAAATTAAGTACTTCCTGGTATGGTTACTGTACTGGTAACTCCCCAAAAGAATCTGGATTGTGGTGAGGGAACAGAGAAAAAGCTCATTTAGGACCTGCACTTACGAAGGGGGTAGGCAGCTGTATATCAGGGAGTAAACCTTCTGAGAATAAAAACAGCTGGAGCTTGTTAAGGTAATTACACAGTGGAAAGGATAATGTACTGGGAACGCCTCAGAAGAATCTGATTTGTGGTGAGGGGAGAGAGATAAAAGCTCATTTAGGAACGACATGAACATGCTGCGTAGGTAGCTGTTTATCAGTAAATATCTCCACTGAGATTAAGAAAAGCAGTAGCTTAATAAATTAAGTACTTCCTGGTATGGTTACTGTACTGGTAACACCCCAAAAGAATCTGGATTGTGGTGAGGGAACAGAGAAAAAAGCTCATTTAGGACCTGCACTTACGAAGGGGGTAGGCAGCTGTATATCAGGGAGTAAACCTTCTGAGAATAAAAAGAACTGGAGCTTGTTAAGGTAATTACACAGGGGAAAGGATAATGTACTGGGAACTCCTCAGAAGAATCTGATTTGTGGTGAGGGGAGAGAGATAAAAGCTCATTGGGGAACGACATGAACATGCTGCGTAGGTAGCTGTTTATCAGTAAATATCTCCACTGAGATTAAGAAAAGCAGTAGCTTAATAAATTAAGTACTTCCTGGTATGGTTACTGTACTGGTAACTCCCCAAAAGAATCTGGATTGTTGTGAGGGAACAGAGAAAAAAGATCATTCAGGACCTGCACTTACGAAGGGGGTAGGCAGCTGTATATCAGGGAGTAAACCTTCTGAGAATAAAAACAATTGGAGCTTGTTAAGGTAATTACACAGGGGAAAGAATAATGTACTGGGAACTCCTCAGAAGAATCTGATTTGTGGTGAGCGGAGAGAGATATAAGCTCATTTAGGAACGACATGAACATGCTGCGTAGGTAGCTGTTTATCAGTAAATATCTCCACTGAGATTAAGAAAAGCAGTAGCTTAATAAATTAAGTACTTCCTGGTATGGTTACTGTACTGGTAACTCCCCAAAACAATCTGGATTGTGGTGAGGGAAAAGAGAAAAAAGCTCATTTAGGACCTGCACTTACGAAGGGGATAGGCAGCTGTATATCAGGGAGTAAACCTTCTGAGAATAAAAACAACTGGAGCTTGTTAAGGTAATTACACAGGGGAAAGGATAATGTACTGGGAACTCCTCAGAAGAATCTGATTTGTGGTGAGGGGAGAGAGATAAAAGCTCATTTAGGAACGACATGAACATGCTGCGTAGGTAGCTGTTTATCAGTAAATATCTCCACTGAGATTAAGAAAAGCAGTAGCTTAATAAATTAAGTACTTCCTGGTATGGTTACTGTACTGGTAACTCCCCAAAAGAATCTGGATTGTGGTGAGGGAACAGAGAAAAAAGCTCATTCAGGACCTGCACTTACGAAGGGGGTAGGCAGCTGTATATCAGGGAGTAAACCTTCTGAGAATAAAAACAATTGGAGCTTGTTAAGGTAATTACACAGGGGAAAGGATAATGTACTGGGAACTCCTCAGAAGAATCTGATTTGTGGTGAGGGGAGAGAGATAAAAGCTCATTTAGGAACGACATGAACATGCTGCGTAGGTAGCTGTTTATCTGTAAATATCTCCACTGAGATTAAGAAAAGCAGTAGCTTAATAAATTAAGTACTTCCTGGTATGGTTACTGTACTGGTAACTCCCCAAAAGAATCTGGATTGTGGTGAGGGAACAGAGAAAAAGCTCATTTAGGACCTGCACATACGAAGGGGGTAGGCAGCTGTATATCAGGGAGTAAACCTTCTGAGAATAAAAACAGCTGGAGCTTGTTAAGGTAATTACACAGTGGAAAGGATAATTACTGGGAACTCCTCAGAAGAATCTGATTTGTGGTGAGGGGCGAGAGATAAAAGCTCATTTAGGAACGACATGAACAAGCTGCGTAGGTAGCTGTTTATCAGTAAATATCTCCACTGAGATTAAGAAAAGCAGTAGCTTCATAAATTAAGTACTTCCTGGTATGGTTACTGTACTGGTAACTCCCCAAAAGAATCTGGATTGTGGTGAGGGAACAGAGAAAAAAGCTCATTTAGGACCTGCACTTACGAAGGGGGTAGGCAGCTGTATATCAGGGAGTAAACCTTCTGAGAATAAAAACAGCTGGAGCTTGTTAAGGTAATTACACAGGGGAAAGGATAATGTACTGGGAACTCCTCAGAAGAATCTGATTTGTGGTGAGGGGAGAGAGATAAAGCTCATTTAGGAACGACATGAACATGCTGCGAAGGTAGCTGTTTATCAGTAAATATCTCCACTGAGATTAAGAAAAGCAGTAGCTTAAAAAATTAAGTACTTCCTGGTATGGTTACTGTACTGGTAACTCCCCAAAAGAATCTGGATTGTTGTGAGGGAACAGAGAAAAAAGCTCATTCAGGACCTGCACTTACGAAGGGGGTAGGCAGCTGTATATCAGGGAGTAAACCTTCTGAGAATAAAAACAATTGGAGCTTGTTAAGGTAATTACACAGGGGAAAGGATAATGTACTGGGAACTCCTCAGAAGAATCTGATTTGTGGTGAGGGGAGAGAGATATAAGCTCATTTAGGAACGACATGAACATGCTGCGTAGGTAGCTGTTTATCAGTAAATATCTCCACTGAGATTAAGAAAAGCAGTAGCTTAATAAATTAAGTACTTCCTGGTATGCTTACTGTACTGGTAACTCCCCAAAAGAATCTGGATTGTGGTGAGGGAAAAGAGAAAAAAGCTCATTTAGGACCTGCACTTACGAAGGGGGTAGGCAGCTGTATATCAGGGAGTATACCTTCTGAGAATAAAAACAGCTGGAGCTTGTTAAGGTAATTACACTGGGGAAAGGATAATGTACTGGGAACTCCTCAGAAGAATCTGATTTGTGGTGAGGGGAGAGAGATAAAAGCTCATTGGGGAACGACATGAACATGCTGCGTGGGAAGCTGTTTATCAGTAAATATCTCCACTGAGATTAAGAAAAGCAGTAGCTTCATAAATTAAGTACTTCCTGGTATGGTTACTGTACTGGTAACTCCCCAAAAGAATCTGGATTGTGGTGAGGGAAAGGAGAAAAAAGCTCATTTAGGACCTGCACTTACGAAGGGGGTAGGCAGCTGTATATCAGGGAGTAAACCTTCTGAGAATAAAAACAGCTGGAGCTTGTTAAGGTAATTACACAGGGGAAAGGATAATGTACTGGGAACTCCTCAGAAGAATCTGATTTGTGGTGAGGGGAGAGAGATAAAAGCTCATTTAGGAACGACATGAACATGCTGCTTAGGTAGCTGTTTATCAGGAAATATCTCCACTGAGATTAAGAAAAGCAGTAGCTTAATAAATTAAGTACTTCCTGGTATGGTTACTGTACTGGTAAGTCCCCAAAAGAATCTGGATTGTGGTGAGGGAACAGAGAAAAAGCTCATTCAGGACCTGCACTTACGAAGGGGGTAGGCAGCTGTATATCAGGGAGTAAACCTTCTGAGAATAAAAACAATTGGAGCTTGTTAAGGTAATTACACAGGGGAAAGGATAATGTACTGGGAACTCCTCAGAAGAATCTGATTTGTGGTGAGGGTAGAGAGATATAAGCTCATTTAGGAACGACATGAACATGCTGCGTAGGTAGCTGTTTATCAGTAAATATCTCCACTGAGATTAAGAAAAGCAGTAGCTTAATAAATTAAGTACTTCCTGGTATGGTTACTGTACTGGTAACTTCCCAAAAGAATCTGGATTGTGGTGAGGGAAAAGAGAAAAAAGCTCATTTAGGACCTGCACTTACGAAGGGGGTAGGCAGCTGTATATCAGGGAGTAAACCTTCTGAGAATAAAAACAGCTGGAGCTTGTTAAGGTAATTACACAGGGGAAAGGATAATGTACTGGGAACTCCTCAGAAGAATCTGATTTGTGGTGAGGGGAGAGAGATAAAAGCTCATTTAGGAACGACATGAACATGCTGCGTAGGTAGCTGTTTATCAGTAAATATCTCCACTGAGATTAAGAAAAGCAGTAGCTTAATAAATTAAGTACTTCCTGGTATGGTTACTGTACTGGTAACTCCCCAAAAGAATCTGGATTGTGGTGAGGGAACAGAGAAAAAAGCTCATTTAGGACCTGCACTTACGAAGGGGGTAGGCAGCTGTATATCAGGGAGTAAACCTTCTGAGAATAAAAACAGCTGGAGCTTGTTAAGGTAATTACACAGGGGAAAGGATAATGTACTGGGAACTCCTCAGAAGAATCTGATTTGTGGTGAGGGGAGAGAGATAAAAGCTCATTTAGGAACGACAGGAACATGCTGCATAGGTAGCTGTTTATCAGTAAATATCTCCACTGAGATTAAGAAAAGCAGTAGCTTAATGAATTAAGTACTTCCTGGTATGGTTACTGTACTGGTAACTCCCCAAAAGAATCTGGATTGTGGTGAGGGAACAGAGAAAAAAGCTCATTTAGGACCTGCACTTACGAAGGGGGTAGGCAGCTGTATATCAGGGAGTAAACCTTCTGAGAATAAAAACAGCTGGAGCTTGTTAACGTAATTACACAGGGGAAAGGATAATGTACTGGGAACTCCTCAGAAGAATCTGATTTGTGGTGAGGGGAGAGAGATAAAAGCTCATTTAGGAACGACATGAACATGCTGCGTAGGTAGCTGTTTATCAGTAAATATCTCCACTGAGATTAAGAAAAGCAGTAGCTTAATAAATTAAGTACTCCCTGATATGGTTACTGTACTGGTAACTCCCCAAAAGAATCTGGATTGTGGTGAGGGAACAGAGAAAAAAGCTCATTTAGGACCTGCACTTACGAAGGGGGTAGGCAGCTGTATATCAGGGAGTAAACGTTCTGAGAATAAAAACACCTGGAGCTTGTTAAGGTAATTACACAGGGGAAAGGATAATGTACTGGGAACTCCTCAGAAGAATCTGATTTGTGGTGAGGGGAGAGAGATAAAAGATCATTTAGGAACGACATGAACATGGTGCGAAGGTAGCTGTTTATCAGTAAATATCTCCACTGAGATTAAGAAAAGCAGTAGCTTAATAAATTAAGTACATCCTGGTATGGTTACTGTACTGGTAACTCCCCAGAAGAATCTGGATTGTGGTGAGGGAACAGAGAAAAAAGCTCATTTAGGACCTGCACTTACGAAGAGGGTAGGCAGCTGTATATCAGGGAGTAAACCTTCTGAGAATAAAAACAGCTGGAGCTTGTTAAGGTAATTACACAGGGGAAAGGATAATGTACTGGGAACTCCTCAGAAGAATCTGATTTGTGGTGAGGGGAGAGAGATAAAAGCTCATTTAGGAACGACATGAACATGCTGCGTAGGTAGCTGTTTATCAGTAAATATCTCCACTGAGATTAAGAAAAGCAGTAGCTTAATAAATTAAGTACTTCCTGGTATGGTCACTGTACTGGTAACTCCATAGAAGAATCTGGATTGTGATGAGGGAACAGAGAAGAAAAGCTCATTTAGGACCTGCACTTACGAAGGGGGTAGGCAGCTGTATATCAGGGAGTAAACCTTCTGAGAATAAAAACAGCTGGAGCTTGTTAAGGTAATTACACAGGGGAAAGGATAATGTACTGGGAACTCCTCAGAAGAATCTGATTTGTGGTGAGGGGAGAGAGATAAAAGCTCATTTAGGAACGACATGAACATGCTGCGTAGGTAGCTGTTTATCAGTAAATATCTCCACTGAGATTAAGAAAAGCAGTAGCTTAATAAATTAAGTACTTCCTGGTATAGTTACTGTACTGGTAACTCCCCAAAAGAATCTGGATTGTGGTGAGGGAACAGAGAAAAAAGCTCATTTAGGACCTGCACTTACGAAGGGGGTAGGCAGCTGTATATCAGGGAGTAAACCTTCTGAGAATAAAAACAGCTGGAGCTTGTTAAGGTAATTACACAGGGGAAAGGATAATGTACAATGTACTGGGAACTCCTCAGAAGAATCTGATTTGTGGTGAGGGGAGAGAGATAAAAGCTCATTTAGGAACGACATGAACATGCTGCGTAGGTAGCTGTTTATCAGTAAATATCTCCACTGAGATTAAGAAAAGCAGTAGCTTAATAAATTAAGTACTTCCTGGTATGGTTACTGTACTGGTAACTCCCCAAAAGAATCTGGATTGTGGTGAGGGAACAGAGAAAAAAGCTCATTTAGGACCTGCACTTACGAAGTGGGTAGGCAGCTGTATATCAGGGAGTAAACCTTCTGAGAATAAAAACAGCTGGAGCTTGTTAAGTTAATTACACAGGGGAAAGGATAATGTACTGGGAACTCCTCAGAAGAATCTGATTTGTGGTGAGGGGAGAGAGATAAAAGCTCATTTAGGAACGACATGAACATGCTGCGTAGGTAGCTGTTTATCAGTAAATATCTCCACTGAGATTAAGAAAAGGAGTAGCTTAATAAATTAAGTACTTCCTGGTATGGTTACTGTACTGGTAACTCCCCAGAAGAATCTGGATTGTGGTGAGGGAACAGAGAAAAAAGCTCATTTAGGACCTGCACTTACGAAGGGGGTAGGCAGCTGTATATCAGGGAGTAAACCTTCTGAGAATAAAAACAGCTGGAGCTTGTTAAGGTAATTACACAGGGGAAATGATAATGTAGTGGGAACTCCTCAGAAGAATCTGATTCGTGGTGAGGGGAGAGAGATAAAAGCTCATTTAGGAACGACATGAACATGCTGCGTAGGTAGCTGTTTATCAGTAAATATCTCCACTGAGATTAAGAAAAGCAGTAGCTTAATAAATTAAGTACTTCCTGGTATGGTTACTGTACTGGTAACTCCCCAAAAGAATCTGGATTGTGGTGAGGGAACAGAGAAAAAAGGTCATTTAGGACCTGCACTTACGAAGGGGATAGGCAGCTGTATATCAGGGAGTAAACCTTCTGAGAATAAAAACAGCTGGAGCTTGTTAAGGTAATTACACAGGGGAAAGGATAATGTACAATGTACTGGGAACTCCTCAGAAGAATCTGATTTGTGGTGAGGGAGGAGAGATAAAAGCTCATTTAGGAACGACATGAACATGCTGCTTAGGTAGCTGTTTATCAGTAAATATCTCCACTGAGATTAAGAAAAGCAGTAGCTTAATAAATTAAGTACTTCCTGGTATGGTTACTGTACTGGTAACTCCCCAAAAGAATCTGGATTATGGTGAGGGAACAGAGAAAAAAGCTCATTCAGGACCTGCACTTACGAAGGGGGTAGGCAGCTGTATATCAGGGAGTAAACCTTCTGAGAATAAAAAGAGCTGGAGCTTGTTAAGGTAATTACACAGGGGAAAGGATAATGTACTGGGAACTCCTCAGAAGAATCTGATTTGTGGTGAGGAGAGAGAGATAAAAGCTCATTTAGGAACGACATGAACATGCTGCGTAGGTAGCTGTTTATCAGTAAATATCTCCACTGAGATTAAGAAAAGCAGTAGCTTAATAAATTAAGTACTTCCTGGTATGGTTACTGTACTGGTAACTCCCCAAAAGAATCTGGATTGTGGTGAGGGAACAGAGAAAAAAGCTCATTTAGGACCTGCACTTACGAAGGGGGTAGGCAGCTGTATATCAGGGAGTAAACCTTCTGAGACTAAAATCAGCTGGAGCTTGTTAAGGTAATTACACAGGGGAAAGGATAATGTACTGGGAACTCCTCAGAAGAATCTGATTTGTGGTGAGGGGAGAGAGATAAAAGCTCATTTAGGAACGACATGAACATGCTGCGTAGGTAGCTGTTTATCAGTAAATATCTCCACTGAGATTAAGAAAAGCAGTAGCTTAATAAATTAAGTACTTCCTGGTATGGTTACTGTACTGGTAACTCCCCAAAAGAATCTGGATTGTGGTGAGGGAACAGAGAAAAAAGCTCATTTAGGACCTGCACTTACGAAGTGGGTAGGCAGCTGTATATCAGGGAGTAAACCTTCTGAGAATAAAAACAGCTGGAGCTTGTTAAGTTAATTACACAGGGGAAAGGATAATGTACTGGGAACTCCTCAGAAGAATCTGATTTGTGGTGAGGGGAGAGAGATAAAAGCTCATTTAGGAACGACATGAACATGCTGCGTAGGTAGCTGTTTATCAGTAAATATCTCCACTGAGATTAAGAAAAGGAGTAGCTTAATAAATTAAGTACTTCCTGGTATGGTTACTGTACTGGTAACTCCCCAGAAGAATCTGGATTGTGGTGAGGGAACAGAGAAAAAAGCTCATTTAGGACCTGCACTTACGAAGGGGGTAGGCAGCTGTATATCAGGGAGTAAACCTTCTGAGAATAAAAACAGCTGGAGCTTGTTAAGGTAATTACACAGGGGAAAGGATAATGTACTGGGAACTCCTCAGAAGAATCTGATTTGTGGTGAGGGGAGAGAGGTAAAAGCTCATTTAGGAACGACATGAACATGCTGCGTAGGTAGCTGTTTATCAGTAAATATCTCCACTGAGATTAAGAAAAGCAGTAGCTTAATAAATTAAGTACTTCCTGGTATGGTTACTGTACTGGTATCTCCCCAAAAGAATCTGGATTGTGGTGAGGGAACAGAGAAAAAAGCTCATATAGGACCTGCACTTACGAAGGGGGTAGGCAGCTGTATATCAGGGAGTAAACCTTCTGAGAATAAAAACAGCTGGAGCTTGTTAATGTAATTACACAGGGGAAAGGATAATGTACTGGGAACTCCTCAGAAGAATCTGATTTGTGGTGAGGAGAGAGAGATAAAAGCTCAGTTAGGAACGACATGAACATGCTGTGTAGGTAGCTGTTTATCAGTAAATATCTCCACTGAGATTAAAAAAAGCAGTAGCTTAATAAATTAAGTACTTCCTGGTATGGTTACTGTACTGGTAACTCCCCAGAAAAATCTGGATTGTGGTGAGGGAACAGAGAAAAAAAGCTCATTTAGGACCTGCACTTACGAAGGGGGTAGGCAGCTGTATATCAGGGAGTAAACCTTCTGAGAATAAAAACAGCTGGAGCTTGTTAAGGTAATTACACAGGGGAAAGGATAATGTACTGGGAACTCCTCAGAAGAATCTGATTTGTGGTGAGGGGAGAGAGATAAAAGCTCATTTAGGAACGACATGAACATGCTGCGTAGGTAGCTGTTTATCAGTAAATATCTCCACTGAGATTAAGAAAAGCAGTAGCTTAATAAATTAAGTACTTCCTGGTATGGTTACTGTACTGGTAACTCCCCAGAAGAATCTGGATTGTGGTGAGGGAACAGAGAAAAAAGCTCATTTAGGACCTGCACTTACGAAGGGGGTAGGCAGCTGTATATCAGGGAGTAAACCTTCTGAGAATAAAAACAGCTGGAGCTTGTTAAGGTAATTACACAGGGGAAAGGATAATGTACTGGGAACTCCTCAGAAGAATGTGATTTGTGGTGAGGGGAGAGAGATAAAAGCTCCTTTAGGAACGACATGAACATGCTGCGTAGGTAGCTGTTTATCAGTAAATATCTCCACTGAGATTAAGAAAAGCAGTAGCTTAATAAATTAAGTACTTCCTGGTATTGTTACTGTACTGGTAACTCCACAAAAGAATCTGGATTGTGGTGAGGGAACAGAGAAAAAAGCTCATTTAGGACCTGCACTTACGAAGGGGGTAGGCAGCTGTATATCAGGGAGTAAACCTTCTGAGAATAAAAACAGCTGGAGCTTGTTAAGGTAATTACACAGGGGAAAGGATAATGTACTGGGAACTCCTCAGAAGAATCTGATTTGTGGTGAGGGGACAGAGATAAAAGCTCATTTAGGAACGACATGAACATGCTGCGTAGGTAGCTGTTTATCAGTAAATATCTCCACTGAGATTAAGAAAAGCAGTAGCTTAATAAATTAAGTACTTCCTGGTATGGTTACTGTACTGGTAACTCCCCAAAAGAATCTGGATTGTGGTGAGGGAACAGAGAAAAAAGCTCATTTAGGACCTGCACTTACGAAGGTGGTAGGCAGCTGTATATCAGGGAGTAAACCTTCTGAGAATAAATACACCTGGAGCTTGTTAAGGTAATTACACAGGGGAAAGGATAATATACTGGGAACTCCTCAGAAGAATCTGATTTGTGGTGAGGGGAGAGAGATAAAAGCTCATTTAGGAACGACATGATCATGCTGCGTAGGTAGCTGTTTATCAGTAAATATCTCCACTGAGATTAAGAAAAGCAGAAGCTTAATAAATTAAATACTTCCTGGTATGGTTACTGTACTGTTAACCCCCAAAAGAATCTGGATTGTGGTGAGGGAACAGAGAAAAAAGCTCATTTAGGACCTGCACTTACGAAGGGGGTAGGCAGCTGTATATCAGGGAGTAAACCTTCTGAGAATAAAAACAGCTGGATCTTGTTAAGGTAATTACACAGGGGAAAGGATAATGTACTGGGAACTCCTCAGAAGAATCTCATTTGTGCTGAGGGGAGAGATAAAAGCTCATTTAGGAACGACATGAACAGGCTGCGTAGGTAGCTGTTTATCAGTAAATATCTCCACTGCGATTAAGAAAAGCAGTAGCTTAATAAATTAAGTACTTCCTGGTATGGTTACTGTACTCGTAACTCCCCAAAAGAATCTGGATTGTGGTGAGGGAACAGAGAAAAAAGCTCATTCAGGACCTGCACCTACGAAGGGGGTAGGCAGCTCTATATCAGGGAGTAAATCTTCTGAGAATAAAAACAGCTGGAGCTTGTTAAGGTAATTACACAGGGGAAAGGATAATGTACTGAGAACTCCTCAGAATAATCTGATTTGTGGTAAGCTGAGAGAGATAAAAGCTCATTTAGGAACGACAAGAACAGGCTGCATAGGTAGCTGTTTATCAGTAAATATCTCCACTGAGATTAAGAAAAGCAGAAGCTTAATAAATTAAGTACTTCCTGGTATGGTTACTGTACTGGTAACTCCCCAAAAGAATCTGGATTGTGGTGAGGGAACAGAGAAAAAAGCTCATTTAGGACCTGCACTTACGAAGGTGTAGGCAGTTGTATATCAGGGAGTAAACCTTCTGAGAATAAAAACAGATGGAGCTTGTTAACGTAATTACACAGGGGAAAGGATAATGTACTGGGAACTCCTCAGAAGAATCTGATTTGTGGTGAGGGGAGAGAGATAAAAGCTCATTTAGGAACGACATGAACATGCTGCGTACGTAGCTGTTTATCAGTAAATATCTCCACTGAGATTAAGAATAGCAGTAGCATAATAAATTAAGTACTTCCTGGTATGGTTATTGTACTGGTAACTCCCCAAAAGAATCTGGATTGTGGTGAGGGAACAGATAAAAAGCTCATTTAGGACCTGCACTTACGAAGGGGGTAGGCAGCTATATAACATGGAGTAAACCTTCTGAGAATAAAAACAGCTAGAGCTTGTTAAGGCAATTACACAGGGGAAAGGATAATGTACTGGGAACTCCTCAGAAGAATCTGATTTGTGGTGAGGGGAGAGAGATAATAGCTCATTTAGGAACAACATGAACATGCTGCGTAGGTAGCTGTTTATCAGTAAATATCTCCACTGAGATTAAGAAAAGCAGTAGCTTAATAAATTAAGTACTTCCTGGTATGGTTACTATACTGGTAACTCCCCAAAAGATTCTGGATTGTGGAGAGGGAACAGAGAAAAAAGCTCATTTAGGACCTGCACTTACGAAGGGGGTAGGCAGCTGTATATCAGGGAGTAAACCTTCTGAGAATAAAAACAGCTGCAGCTTGTTAAGGTAATTACACAGGGGAAAGGATAATGTACTGGGAACTCCTCAGAAGAATCTGATTTGTGGTGAGGGGAGAGAGATAAAAGCTCATTTAGGAACGACATGAACATGCTGCGTAGGTAGCTGTTTATCAGTAAATATCTCCACTGACATTAAGAAAAGCAGTAGCTTAATAAATTAAGTACTTCCTGGTATGGTTACTGTACTGGTAACTCCCCAAAAGAATCTGGGTTGTGGTGAGGGAACAGAGAAACAAGCTCATTTAAGACCTGCACTTACGAAGGGGGTAGGCAGCTGTATATCAGGGAGTAAACCTTCTGAGAATAAAAACAGCTGGAGCTTGTTAAGGTAATTACACAGGGGAAAGGATAATGTACTGGGAACTCCTCAGAAGAATCTGATTTGTGGTGAGGGTAGAGAGATAAAAGCTCATTTAGGAACGACATGAACATGCTCGTAGGTAGCTGTTTATCCGAAAATATCTCCACTGAGATTAAGAAAAGCAGTAGCTTAATAAATTAAGTACTTCCTGGTATGGTTACTGTACTGGTAACTCCCCAAAAGAATCTGGATTGTGGTGAGGGAACAGAGAAAAAAGCTCATTTAGGACCTGCACTTACGAAGGGGGTAGGCAGCTGTATATCAGGGAGTAAATCTTCTGAGAATAAAAACAGCTGGAGATTGTTAAGGTAATTACACAGGGGAAAGGATAATGTACTGGGAACTCCTCAGAAGAATCTGATTTGTGGTGAGGGGAGAGAGATAAAAGCTCATTTAGGAACGACATGAACATGCTGCGTAGGTAGCTGTTTATCCGTAAATATCTCCACTGAGATTAAGAAAAGCAGTAGCTTAATAAATTAAGTACTTCCTGGTATGGTTACTGTACTGGTAATCCCCAAAAGAATCTGGATTGTGGTGAGGGAACAGAGAAAAAAGCTCATTTAGGACCTGCACTTACGAAGGGGGTAGGCAGCTGTATATCAGGGAGTAAACCTTCTCAGAATAAAAACAGCTGGAGCTTGTTAAGGTAATTACACAGGGGAAAGGATAATGTACTGGGAACTCCTCAGAAGAATCTGATTTGTGGTGAGGGGAGAGAGATAAAAGCTCATTTAGGAACGACATGAACATGCTGCGTAGGTAGCTGTTTATTCGAAAATATCTCCACTGAGATTAAGAAAAGCAGTAGCTTAATATATTAAGTACTTCCTGGTATGGTTACTGTACTGGTAACTCCCCAAAAGAATCTGGATTGTGGTGAGGGAACAGAGAAAAAAGCTCAATTAGGACCTGCACTTACGAAGGGGGTAGGCAGCTGTATATCAGGGAGTAAATCTTCTGAGAATAAAAACAGCTGGAGCTTGTTAAGGTAATTACACAGGGGAAAGGATAATGTACTGGGAACTCCTCAGAAGAATCTGATTTCTGGTGAGGGGAGAGAGATAAAAGCTCATTTAGGAACGACATGAACATGCTGCGTAGGTAGCTGTTTATCAGTAAATATCTCCACTGAGATTAAGAAAAGCAGTAGCTTAATAAATTAAGTACTTCCTGGTATGGTTACTGTACTGGAAACTGCCCAGAAGAATCTGGATTGTGGTGAGGGAACAGAGAAAAAAGCTCATTTAGGACCTGCACTTACGAAGGGGATAGGCAGCTGTATATCAGGGAGTAAACATTCTGAGAATAAAAACAGCTGGAGCTTGTTAAGGTAATTGCACAGGGGAAAGGATAATGTACTAGGAACTCCTCAGAAGAATCTGATTTGTGGTGAGGGGAGAGAGATAAAAGCTCATTTATGAACGACATGAACATGCTGCGTACGTAGCTGTTTATCAGTCAATATCTCCACTGAGATTAAGAAAAGCAGTAGCATACTAAATTAAGTACTTCCTGGTATGGTTACTGTACTGGTAACTCCCCAAAAGAATCTGGATTGTGGTGAGGGAACAGAGAAAAAAGCTCATTTAGGACCTGCACTTACGAAGGGGGTAGGCAGCTGTATATCAGGGAGTAAACCTTCTGAGAATAAATACAGCTGGAGCTTGTTAAGGTAATTACACAGGGGAAAGGATAATGTACTGGGAACTCCTCAGAAGAATCTGATTTGTGGTGAGGGCAGAGAGATAAAAGCTCATTTAGGAACGACATGAACATGCTGCGTAGGTAACTGTTTATCAGTAAATATCTCAACTGAGATTAAGAAAAGCAGTAGCTTAATAAATTAAGTACGTCCTGGTATGGTTACTGTACTGGTAACTCCCCAAAAGAATCTGGATTGTGGTGAGGGAACAGAGAAAAAGATCATTTAGGACCTGCACTTACGAAGGGGGTAGGCAGCTGTATATCAGGGAGTAAACCTTCTGAGAATAGAAACAGCTGGAGCTTGTTAAGGTAATTACACAGGGGAAAGGATAAAGTACTGGGAACTCCTCAGAAGAATCTGATTTGTGGTGAGGGGAGAGAGATAAAAGCTCATTTAGGAACGACATGAACATGCTGCGTAGGTAGCTGATTATCAGTAAATATCTCCACTGAGATTAAGAAAAGCAGTAGCTTAATAAATTAAGTACTTCCTGGTATGGTTACTGTACTGGTATCTAACCAAAAGAATCTGGATTGTGGTGAGGGAACAGAGAAAAAAGCTCATTTAGGACCTGCACTTACGAAAGGGGTAGGCAGCTGTATATCAGGGAGTAAACCTTCTGAGAATAAAAACAGCTGGAGCTTGTTAAGGTAATTACACAGGGGAAAGGATAATGTACTGGGAACTCCTCAGAAGAATCTGATTTGTGGTGAGGGGAGAGAGATAAAAGCTCATTTAGGAACGAGATGAACATGCTGCGTAGGTCGCTGTTTATCAGTAAATATCTCCACTGAGATTAAGAAAAGCAGTAGCTTAATAAATTAAGTACTTCCTGGTATGGTTACTGTACTGGTAACTCCCCAAAAGAATCTGGATTGTGGTGAGGGAACAGACAAAAAAGCTCATTTAGGACCTGCACTTACGAAGGGGGTAGGCAGCTGTATATCAGGGAGTAAATCTTCTGAGAATAAAAACAGCTGGAGCTTGTTAAGGTAATTACACATGGGAAAGGATAATGTACTGGGAACTCCTCCGAAGAATCTGATTTGTGGTGAGGGGAGAGAGATAAAAGGTCATTTAGGAACGACATGAACATGCTGCGTAGGTAATGTTTATCAGTAAATATCTCCACTGAGATTAAGAAAAGCAGTAGCTTAATAAATTAAGTACTTACTGGTATGGTTACTGTACTGGTAACTCCCCAAAAGAATCTGGGTTGTGGTGAGGGAACAGAGAAAAAAGCTCATTTAGGACCTGCACTTACGAAGGGGGTAGGCAGCTGTATATCAGGGAGTAAACCTTCTGAGAATAAAAACAGCTGGAGCTTGTTAAGGTAATTACACAGGGGAGAGGATAAAGTACTGGGAACTCCTCAGAAGAATCTGATTTGTGGTGAGGGGAGAGAGATAAAAGCTCATTTAGGAACGACATGAACATGCTGCGTAGGTAGCTGATTATCAGTAAATATCTCCACTGAGATTAAGAAAAGCAGTAGCTTAATAAATTAAGTACTTACTGGTATGGTTACTGTACTGGTATCTCCCCAAAAGAATCTGGATTGTGGTGAGGGAACAGAGAAAAAAGCTCATTTAGGACCTGCACTTACGAAAGGGGTAGGCAGCTGTATATCAGGGAGTAAACCTTCTGAGAATAAAAACAGCTGGAGCTTGTTAAGGTAATTACACAGGGGAAAGGATAATGTACTGGGAACTCCTCCGAAGAATCTGATTTGTGGTGAGGGGAGAGAGATAAAAGGTCATTTAGGAACGACATGAACATGCTGCGTAGGTAATGTTTATCAGTAAATATCTCCACTGAGATTAAGAAGAGCAGTAGCTTAATAAATTAAGTACTTACTGGTATGGTTACTGTACTGGTAACTCCCCAAAAGAATCTGGGTTGTGGTGAGGGAACAGAGAAAAAAGCTCATTTAGGACCTGCACTTACGAAGGGGGTAGGCAGCTGTATATCAGGGAGTAAACCTTCTGAGAATAAAAACAGCTGGAGCTTGTTAAGGTAATTACACAGGGGAAAGGATAATGTACTGGGAACTCCTCTGAAGAATTTGATTTGTGGTGAGGGGAGAGAGATAAAAGCTCATTTAGGAACTCCATGAACATGCTGCTTAGGTAGCTGTTTATCAGTAAATATCTCCACTGAGATTAAGAAAAGCAGTAGCTTAATAAATTAAGTACTTCCTGGTATGGTTACTGTACTGGTAACTCCCCAAAAGAATCTGGGTTGTGGTGAGGGAACAGAGAAAAAAGCTCATTTAGGACCTGCACTTACGAAGGGGGTAGGCAGCTTTATATCAGGGAGTAAACCTTCTGAGAATAAAAACATCTGGAGCTTGTTAAGGTAATTACACAGGGGAAAGGATAATGTACTGGGAACTCCTCAGAAGAATCTGATTAGTGGTGAGGGGAGAGAGATAAAAGCTCATTTAGGAATGACATGAACATGCTGCGTAGGTAGCTGTTTATCAGTAAATATCTCCACTGAGATTAAGAAAAGCAGTAGCTTAATAAATTAAGTACTTCCTGGTATAGTTACTGTACTGGTAACTCCCCAAAAGAATCTGGGTTGTGGTGAGGGAACAGAGAAAAAAGCTCATTTAGGACCTGCACTTACGAAGGGGGTAGGCAGCTGTATATCAGGGAGCAAATCTTCTGAGAATAAAAACAGCTGGAGCTTGTTAAGGTAATTACACAGGGGAAAGGATAATGTACTGGGAACTCCTCAGAAGAATCTGATTTGTGGTGAGGGGAGAGAGAGAAAAGCTCATTTATGAACGACATGAACATGCTGCGTAGGTAACTGTTTATCTGAAAATATCTCCACTGAGATTAAGAAAAGCAGTAGCTTAATAAATTAAGTACTTCCTGGTATGGTTACTGTACTGGTAACTCCCCAAAAGAATCTGGATTGTGGTGAGGGAACAGAGAAAAAAGCTCATTTAGGACCTGCACTTACGAAGGGGGTAGGCAGCTGTATATCAGGGAGTAAACCTTCTGAGAATAAAAACAGCTGGAGCTTGTTAAGGTAATTACACACGGGAAAGGATAATGTACTGGGAACTCTCAGAAGAATCTGATTTGTGGTGAGGGGAGAGAGATAAAAGCTCATTTAGGAACGACATGAACATGCTGCCTAGGTAGCTGTTTATCCGTAAATATCTCCACTGAGATTAAGAAAAGCAGAAGCTTAATAAATTAAGTACTTCCTGGTATGGTTACTGTCCTGGTAACTCCCCAAAAGAATCTGGATTGTGGTGAGGGAACAGAGAAAAAAGCTCATTTAGGACCTGCACTTACGAAGCGGGTAGGCAGCTGTATATCAGGGAGTAAACCTTCTGAGAATAAAAACAGCTGGAGCTTGTTAAGGTAATTACACAGGGGAAAGGATAATGTACTGGGAACTCCTCTGAAGAATCTGATTTGTGGTGAGGGGAGAGAGATAAAAGCTCATTTAGGAAAGACATGAACATGCTGCGTAGGTAGCTGTTTATCAGTAAATATCTCCACTGAGATTAAGAAAAGCAGTAGCTTAATAAATTAAGTACTTCCTGGTATGGTTACTGTACTGGTAACTCCCCAAAAGAATCTGGATTGTGGTGAGGCAACAGAGAAACAAGCTCATTTAGGACCTGCACTTACGAAGGGGTAGGCAGCTGTATATCAGGGAGTAAACCTTCTGAGAATAAAAACAGCTGGAGCTTGTTAAGTTAATTACACAGGGGAAAGGATAATGTAGTGGGAACTCCTCAGAAGAATCTGATTTTTGGTCAGGGGAGAGAGATAAAAGCTCATTTAGGAACGAAATGAACATGCTGCGAAGGTAGCTGTTTATCAGTTAATATCTCCACTGAGATTAAGAAAAGCAGTAGATTAATAAATTAAGTACTTCCTGGTATGGTTACTTTACTGGTAACACCCCAAAAGAATCTGGATTGTGGTGAGGGAACAGAGAAAAAAGCTCATTTAGGACCTGCACTTACGGAGGGGGTAGGCAGCTGTATATCAGGGAGTAAACCTTCTGAGAATAAAACAGCTGGAGCTTGTTAAGGTAATTACACAGGGGAAAGGATAATGTCCTGGGAACTCCTCTGAAGAATTTGATTTGTGGTGAGGGGAGAGAGATAAAAGCTCATTTAGGAACGCCATGAACATGCTGCTTAGGTAGCTGTTTATCAGTAAATATCTCCACTGAGATTAAGAAAAGCAGTAGCTTAATAAATTAAGTACTTCCTGGTATGGTTACTGTACTGGTAACTCCCCAAAAGAAACTGGGTTGTGGTGAGGGAACAGAGAAAAAAGCTCATTTAGGACCTGCACTTACGAAGGGGGTAGGCAGCTTTATATCAGGGAGTAAACCTTCTGAGAATAAAAACATCTGGAGCTTGTTAAGGTAATTACACAGGGGAAAGGATAATGTACTGGGAACTCCTCAGAAGAATCTGATTAGTGGTGAGGGGAGAGAGATAAAAGCTCATTTAGGAATAACATGAACATGCTGCATAGGTAGCTGTTTATCAGTAAATATCTCCACTGAGATTAAGAAAAGCAGTAGCTTAATAAATTAAGTACTTCCTGGTATAGTTACTGTACTGGTAACTCCCCAAAAGAATCTGGGTTGTGGTGAGGGAACAGAGAAAAGAGCTCATTTAGGACCTGCACTTACGAAGGGGGTAGGCAGCTGTATATCAGGGAGCAAATCTTCTGAGAATAAAAACAGCTGGAGCTTGTTAAGGTAATTACACAGGGGAAAGGATAATGTACTGGGAACTCCTCAGAAGAATCTGATTTGTGGTGAGGGGAGAGAGATAAAAGCTCATTTATGAACGACATGAACATGCTGCGTAGGTAGCTGTTTATCTGAAAATATCTCCACTGAGATTAAGAAAAGCAGTAGCTTAATAAATTAAGTACTTCCTGGTATGGTTACTGTACTGGTAACTCCCCAAAAGAATCTGGATTGTGGTGAGGGAACAGAGAAAAAAGCTCATTTAGGACCTGCACTTACGAAGGGGGTAGGCAGCTGTATATCAGGGAGTAAATCTTCTGAGAATAAAAACAGCTGGAGCTTGTTAAGGTAATTACACAGGGGAAAGGATAATGTACTGGGAACTCCTCAGAAGAATCTGATTTGTGGTGAGGGGAGAGAGATAAAAGCTCATTTAGGAACGACATGAACATGCTGCCTAGGTAGCTGTTTATCCGTAAATATCTCCACTGAGATTAAGAAAAGCAGAAGCTTAATAAATTAAGTACTTCCTGGTATGGTTACTGTCCTGGTAACTCCCCAAAAGAATCTGGATTGTGGTGAGGGAACAGAGAAAAAAGCTCATTTAGGACCTGCACTTACAAAGCGGGTAGGCAGCTGTATATCAGGGAGTAAACCTTCTGAGAATAAAAACAGCTGGAGCTTGTTAAGGTAATTACACAGTGGAAAGGATAATTACTGGGAACTCCTCAGAAGAATCTGATTTGTGGTGAGGGGCGAGAGATAAAAGCTCATTTAGGAACGACATGAACAAGCTGCGTAGGTAGCTGTTTATCAGTAAATATCTCCACTGAGATTAAGAAAAGCAGTAGCTTCATAAATTAAGTACTTCCTGGTATGGTTACTGTACTGGTAACTCCCCAAAAGAATCTGGATTGTGGTGAGGGAACAGAGAAAAAAGCTCATTTAGGACCTGCACTTACGAAGGGGGTAGGCAGCTGTATATCAGGGAGTAAACCTTCTGAGAATAAAAACAGCTGGAGCTTGTTAAGGTAATTACACAGGGGAAAGGATAATGTACTGGGAACTCCTCAGAAGAATCTGATTTGTGGTGAGGGGAGAGAGATAAAGCTCATTTAGGAACGACATGAACATGCTGCGAAGGTAGCTGTTTATCAGTAAATATCTCCACTGAGATTAAGAAAAGCAGTAGCTTAAAAATTAAGTACTTCCTGGTATGGTTACTGTACTGGTAACTCCCCAAAAGAATCTGGATTGTTGTGAGGGAACAGAGAAAAAAGCTCATTCAGGACCTGCACTTACGAAGGGGGTAGGCAGCTGTATATCAGGGAGTAAACCTTCTGAGAATAAAAACAATTGGAGCTTGTTAAGGTAATTACACAGGGGAAAGGATAATGTACTGGGAACTCCTCAGAAGAATCTGATTTGTGGTGAGGGGAGAGAGATATAAGCTCATTTAGGAACGACATGAACATGCTGCGTAGGTAGCTGTTTATCAGTAAATATCTCCACTGAGATTAAGAAAAGCAGTAGCTTAATAAATTAAGTACTTCCTGGTATGCTTACTGTACTGGTAACTCCCCAAAAGAATCTGGATTGTGGTGAGGGAAAAGAGAAAAAAGCTCATTTAGGACCTGCACTTACGAAGGGGGTAGGCAGCTGTATATCAGGGAGTATACCTTCTGAGAATAAAAACAGCTGGAGCTTGTTAAGGTAATTACACTGGGGAAAGGATAATGTACTGGGAACTCCTCAGAAGAATCTGATTTGTGGTGAGGGGAGAGAGATAAAAGCTCATTGGGGAACGACATGAACATGCTGCGTGGGAAGCTGTTTATCAGTAAATATCTCCACTGAGATTAAGAAAAGCAGTAGCTTAATAAATTAAGTACTTACTGGTATGGTTACTGTACTGGTATCTCCCCAAAAGAATCTGGATTGTGGTAAGGGAACAGAGAAAAAAGCTCATTTAGGACCTGCACTTACGAAAGGGGTAGGCAGGTGTATATCAGGGAGTAAACCTTCTGAGAATAAAAACAGCTGGAGCTTGTTAAGGTAATTACACAGGGGAAAGGATAATGTACTGGGAACTCCTCAGAAGAATCTGATTTGTGGTGAGGGGAGAGAGATAAAAGCTCATTTAGGAACGAGATGAACATGCTGCGTAGGTAGCTGTTTATCCGTAAATATCTCCACTGAGATTAAGAAAAGCCGTAGCTTAATAAATTAAGTACTTCCTGGTATGGTTACTGTACTGGTAACTCCCCAAAAGAATCTGGATTGTGGTGACGGAACAGAGAAAAAAGCTCATTTAGGACCTGCACTTTCGAAGGGGGTAGACAGCTGTATATCAGGGAGTAAACCTTCTGAGAATAAAAACAGCTGGAGCTTGTTAAGGTAATTACACAGGGGAAAGGATAATGTACTGGGAACTCCTCGGAAGAATCTGATTTGTGGTGAGGGGAGAGAGATAAAAGCTCATTTAGGAACGACATGAACACGGTGCATAGGTAGCTGTTTATCAGTAAATATCTCCACTGAGATTAAGAAAAGCAGAAGCTTACTAAATTAAGTACTTCCTGGTATGGTTACTGTACTGGTAACTCCCCAAAAAATCTGGATTGTGGTGAGGGAACTGAGAAAAAAGCTCATTTAGGACCTGCACTTACGAAGGGGGTAGGCAGCTGTATATCAGGGAGTAAACCTTCTGAGAATAAAAACAGCTGGAGCTTGTTAAGGTAATTACACAGGGGAAAGGATAATGTACTGGGAACTCCTCAGAAGAATCTGATTTGTGGTGAGGGGAGAGAGATAAAAGCTCATTTAGGAACGACATGAACATGCTGCGTAGGTAGCTGTTTATCAGTAAATATCTCCACTGAGATTAAGAAAAGCAGTAGCTTAATAAATTAAGTACTTCCTGGTATGGTTACTGTACTGGTAACTCCCCAAAAGAATCTGGATTGTCTTGAGGGAACAGAGAGAAAAGCTCATTTAGGACCTGCACTTACGAAGGGGGTAGGCAGCTGTATATCAGGGAGTAAACCTTCTGAGAATAAAAACAGCTGGAGTTTGTTAAGGTAATTACACAGGGGAAAGGATAATGTACTGGGAACTCCTCAGAAGAATCTGATTTGTGGTGAGGGGAGAGAGATAAAAGCTCATTTAGGAACGACATGAACATGCTGCGTAGGTAGCTGTTTATCAGTAAATATCTCCACTGAGATTAAGAAAAGCAGTAGCTTAATAAATTAAGTACTTCCTGGTATGTTACTGTACTGGTAACTCCCCAAAAGAATCTGGATTGTGGTGAGGGAACAGAGAAAAAAGCTCATTTAGGACCTGCACTTACGAAGGGGGTAGGCAGCTGTATATCAGGGAGTAAACCTTCTGAAAATAAAAACAGCTGGAGCTTGTTAAGGTAATTACACAGGGGAAAGGATAATGTACTGGGAACTTCTCAGAAGAATCTGAATTTGGTGAGGGGAGAGAGATAAAAGCTCATTTAGGAACGACATGAACATGCTGCGTAGGTAGCTGTTTATCAGTAAATATCTCCACTGAGAATAAGAAAAGCAGCAGCTTAATAAATTAAGTATTTCCTGGTATGGTTACTGTACTGGTAACTCCCCAAAAGAATCTGGGTTGTGGTGAGGGAACAGAGAAAAAAGCTCATTTAGGACCTGCACTTACGAAGGGGGTAGGCAGCTGTGTATCAGGGAGTAAATCTTCTGAGAATAAAAACAGCTGGAGCTTGTTAAGGTAATTACACAGGGGAAAGGATAATGTACTGGGAACTCCTCAGAAGAATCTGATTTGTGGTGAGGGGAGAGAGATAAAAGCTCATTTATGAACGACATGAACATGCTGCGTAGGTAGCTGTTTATCTGAAAATATCTCCACTGAGATTAAGAAAAGCAGTAGCTTAATAAATTAAGTACTTCCTGGTATGGTTACTGTACTGGTAACTCCCAAAAGAATCTGGATTGTGGTGAGGGAACAGAGAAAAAAGCTCATTTAGGACCTGCACTTACGAAGGGGGTAGGCAGCTGTATATCAGGGAGTAAATCTTCTGAGAATAAAAACAGCTGGAGCTTGTTAAGGTAATTACACAGGGGAAAGGATAATGTACTGGGAACTCCTCAGAAGAATCTGATTTGTGGTGAGGGGGAGAGAGATAAAAGCTCATTTAGGAACGACATGAACATGCTGCCTAGGTAGCTGTTTATCCGTAAATATCTCCACTGAGATTAAGAAAAGCAGAAGCTTAATAAATTAATTACTTCCTGGTATGGTTACTGTCCTGGTAACTCCCCAAAAGAATCTGGATTGTGGTGAGGGAACAGAGAAAAAAGCTCATTTAGGACCTGCACTTACGAAGCGGGTAGGCAGCTGTATATCAGGGAGTAAACCTTCTGAGAATAAAATCAGCTGGAGCTTGTTAAGGTAATTACACAGGGGAAAGGATAATGTACTGGGGACTCCTCTGAAGAATCTGATTTGTGGTGAGGGGAGAGAGATAAAAGCTCATTTAGGAACGACATGAACATGCTGCGTAGGTAGCTGTTTATCAGTAAATATCTCCACTGAGATTAAGAAAAGCAGTAGCTTAATAAATTAAGTACTTCCTGGTATGGTTACTGTACTGGTAACTCCCCAAAAGAATCTGGATTGTGGTGAGGGAACAGAGAAACAAGCTCATTTAGGACCTGCACTTACGAAGGGGGTAGGCAGCTATATATCAGGGAGTAAACCTTCTGAGAATAAAAACAGCTGGAGCTTGTTAAGGTAATTACACAGGGGAAAGGATAATGTACAATGTACTGGGAACTCCTCAGAAGAATCTGATTTGTGGTGAGGGAGGAGAGATAAAAGCTCATTTAGGAACGACATGAACAAGCTGCTTAGATAGCTGTTTATCAGTAAATATCTCCACTGAGATTAAGAAAAGCAGTAGCTTAATAAATTAAGTACTTCCTGGTATGGTTACTGTACTGGTAACTCCCCAAAAGAATCTGGATTATGGTGAGGGAACAGAGAAAAAAGCTCATTCAGGACCTGCACTTACGAAGGGGGTAGGCAGCTGTATATCAGGGAGTAAACCTTCTGAGAATAAAAAGAGCTGGAGCTTGTTAAGGTAATTACACAGGGGAAAGGATAATGTACTGGGAACTCCTCAGAAGAATCTGATTTGTGGTGAGGAGAGAGAGATAAAAGCTCATTTAGGAACGACATGAACATGCTGCGTAGGTAGCTGTTTATCAGTAATATCTCCACTGAGATTAAGAAAAGCAGTAGCTTAATAAATTAAGTACTTCCTGGTATGGTTACTGTACTGGTAACTCCCCAAAAGAATCTGGATTGTGGTGAGGGAACAGAGAAAAAAGCTCATTTAGGACCTGCACTTACGAAGGGGGTAGGCAGCTGTATATCAGGGAGTAAACCTTCTGAGAATAAAAACAGCTGGAGCTTGTTAAGGTAATTACACAGGGGAAAGGATAATGTACTGGGAACTCCTCAGAAGAATCTGATTTGTGGTGAGGGGAGAGAGATAAAAGCTCATTTAGGAACGACATGAACATGCTGCGTAGGTAGCTGTTTATCAGTAAATATCTCCACTGAGATTAAGAAAAGCAGTAGCTTAATAAATTAAGTACTTCCTGGTATGGTTACTGTACTGGTAACTCCCCAAAAGAATCTGGATTGTGGTGAGGGAACAGAGAAAAAAGCTCATTTAGGACCTGCACTTACGAAGTGGGTAGGCAGCTGTATATCAGGGAGTAAACCTTCTGAGAATAAAAACAGCTGGAGCTTGTTAAGTTAATTACACAGGGGAAAGGATAATGTACTGGGAACTCCTCAGAAGAATCTGATTTGTGGTGAGGGGGAGAGAGATAAAAGCTCATTTAGGAACGACATGAACATGCTGCGTAGGTAGCTGTTTATCAGTAAATATCTCCACTGAGATTAAGAAAAGGAGTAGCTTAATAAATTAAGTACTTCCTGGTATGGTTACTGTACTGGTAACTCCCCAGAAGAATCTGGATTGTGGTGAGGGAACAGAGAAAAAAGCTCATTTAGGACCTGCACTTACGAAGGGGGTAGGCAGCTGTATATCAGGGAGTAAACCTTCTGAGAATAAAAACAGCTGGAGCTTGTTAAGGTAATTACACAGGGGAAAGGATAATGTAGTGGGAACTCCTCAGAAGAATCTGATTCGTGGTGAGGGGAGAGAGATAAAAGCTCATTTAGGAACGACATGAACATGCTGCGTAGGTAGCTGTTTATCAGTAAATATCTCCACTGAGATTAAGAAAAGCAGTAGCTTAATAAATTAAGTACTTCCTGGTATGGTTACTGTACTGGTAACTCCCCAAAAGAATCTGGATTGTGGTGAGGGAACAGAGAAAAAAGCTCATTTAGGACCTGCACTTACGAAGGGGTAGGCAGCTGTATATCAGGGAGTAAACCTTCTGAGAATAAAAACAGCTGGAGCTTGTTAAGGTAATTACACAGGGGAAAGGATAATGTACTGGGAACTCCTCAGAAGAATGTGATTTGTGGTGAGGGGAGAGAGATAAAAGCTCCTTTAGGAACGACATGAACATGCTGCGTAGGTAGCTGTTTTAACAGTAAATATCTCCACTGAGATTAAGAAAAGCAGTAGCTTAATAAATTAAGTACTTCCTGGTATTGTTACTGTACTGGTAACTCCACAAAAGAATCTGGATTGTGGTGAGGGAACAGAGAAAAAAGCTCATTTAGGACCTGCACTTACGAAGGGGGTAGGCAGCTGTATATCAGGGAGTAAACCTTCTGAGATAAAAACAGCTGGAGCTTGTTAAGGTAATTACACAGGGGAAAGGATAATGTACTGGGAACTCCTCAGAAGAATCTGATTTGTGGTGAGGGGACAGAGATAAAAGCTCATTTAGGAACGACATGAACATGCTGCGTAGGTAGCTGTTTATCAGTAAATATCTCCACTGAGATTAAGAAAAGCAGTAGCTTAATAAATTAAGTACTTCCTGGTATGGTTACTGTACTGGTAACTCCCCAAAAGAATCTGGATTGTGGTGAGGGAACAGAGAAAAAAGCTCATTTAGACCTGCACTTACGAAGGGGGTAGGCAGCTGTATATCAGGGAGTAAACCTTCTGAGAATAAATACACCTGGAGCTTGTTAAGGTAATTACACAGGGGAAAGGATAATATACTGGGAACTCCTCAGAAGAATCTGATTTGTGGTGAGGGGAGAGAGATAAAAGCTCATTTAGGAACGACATGATCATGCTGCGTAGGTAGCTGTTTATCAGTAAATATCTCCACTGAGATTAAGAAAAGCAGAAGCTTAATAAATTAAATACTTCCTGGTATGGTTACTGTACTGTTAACCCCCAAAAGAATCTGGATTGTGGTGAGGGAACAGAGAAAAAAGCTCATTTAGGACCTGCACTTACGAAGGGGGTAGGCAGCTGTATATCAGGGAGTTAAACCTTCTGAGAATAAAAACAGCTGGATCTTGTTAAGGTAATTACACAGGGGAAAGGATAATGTACTGGGAACTCCTCAGAAGAATCTCATTTGTGCTGAGGGGAGAGATAAAAGCTCATTTAGGAACGACATGAACAGGCTGCGTAGGTAGCTGTTTATCAGTAAATATCTCCACTGCGATTAAGAAAAGCAGTAGCTTAATAAATTAAGTACTTCCTGGTATGGTTACTGTACTCGTAACTCCCCAAAAGAATCTGGATTGTGGTGAGGGAACAGAGAAAAAAGCTCATTCAGGACCTGCACCTACGAAGGGGGTAGGCAGCTCTATATCAGGGAGTAAATCTTCTGAGAATAAAAACAGCTGGAGCTTGTTAAGGTAATTACACAGGGGAAAGGATAATGTACTGAGAACTCCTCAGAATAATCTGATTTGTGGTAAGCTGAGAGAGATAAAAGCTCATTTAGGAACGACATGAACAGGCTGCATAGGTAGCTGTTTATCAGTAAATATCTCCACTGAGATAAGAAAAGCAGAAGCTTAATAAATTAAGTACTTCCTGGTATGGTTACTGTACTGGTAACTCCCCAAAAGAATCTGGATTGTGGTGAGGGAACAGAGAAAAAAGCTCATTTAGGACCTGCACTTACGAAGGTGTAGGCAGCTGTATATCAGGGAGTAAACCTTCTGAGAATAAAAACAGATGGAGCTTGTTAACGTAATTACACAGGGGAAAGGATAATGTACTGGAACTCGTCAGAAGAATCTGATTTGTGGTGAGGGGAGAGAGATAAAAGCTCATTTAGGAACGACATGAACATGCTGCGTACGTAGCTGTTTATCAGTAAATATCTCCACTGAGATTAAGAATAGCAGTAGCATAATAAATTAAGTACTTCTGGTATGGTTATTGTACTGGTAACTCCCCAAAAGAATCTGGATTGTGGTGAGGGAACAGATAAAAAGCTCATTTAGGACCTGCACTTACGAAGGGGGTAGGCAGCTGTATATCAGGGAGTAAACATTCTGAGAATAAAAACACCTAGAGCTTGTTAAGGTAATTACACAGGGAAAGGATAATGTACTGGGAACTCATCAGAAGAATCTGATTTGTGGTGAGGGGAGAGAGATAAAAGCTCATTTAGGAACGACATGAACATGCTGCGTAGGTAGCTGTTTATCAGTAAATATCTCCACTGAGATTA